>NC_139624.1:80712836-80780336 GCF_964638095.1 Poromitra crassiceps
ATGACGAACATACTCGTCCATGGCACTCAATGAGTTAATGGCCGAATTTGGAATCCCTGCGCAATGGCTGCGCAGGCTTCACCACACCACTCAGCCAGGGCGGAGGAGCCCTACTGCGGATGCTCCGCAGAAACTATAGACCTTATACCCCTTTCAAGACAACTCTAACCGCCTGAAAAAATGGGTTCCGACCTGTAAATATGAATTGAACATGAATTGTTCAGGCAGGAATTACAGCTCGGAAATCCGGGTATCATCCACAGCTCCGGTTTGTCCGAGTTGACGTCACAGCCACATCAAAATGGTGACTTGTATCGTTAATGGTAATCACAGAATTATTATAAAGACGTTTGTTAATGTTTTAACACACACTTTGATGTCTTAATTATGTAATGTTAACATGTTTAATATGTGTTTGTGTCATCTGTGTTTCGCTCTGTGTGAAATTCAGCATGTTTGGTTAGCATTGTTAGCTAGTAGGTAGCTACAATGCTAACACGGGTTGCTATAGCAACCGTTTGGTGTCCCCCCCCCGAGCTGGAGGAGCAGCGTGAACGCAAATCTGTCCGGGCCGGAGGTTCCGTCTTGAAACTTACGGCGGTCCGAGTTGTCTCGAATGCGGTATAAGGCATTGATTGGTACAAACCATGTAGTTTGTCAGGAAGGTAGCTGAATAATGCTCCAAAGTTAGGCTAAATTTTGGTGAGGGAAAAAACATTCTCAAAGGGGTCCTCTTTTTCACAGCCTAATGTTGGCAGGTGTGTGTGTGTGTGTGTGTGTGTGTGTGTGTGTGTGTGTGTGTGTGTGTGTGTGTGTGTGTGTGTGTGTGTGTGTGTGTGTGTGTGTGTGTGTGTTCATTTTGAACCACTGGCCATGTTGTTATTTAGCCTTTCTGATACTATTGGATGGTTAAATCAGCAAATTTTATTTATCAGGAAAAAAATGGCTGGTGACACAGTGGAAGTGGTCCCTGTGAAATTTGATTCTGTACATAGTGGTAGTTGGTCTGAAAAGTTTGGGAACCCCTGGCTTTGGCTATACAGTAGGCTTTAACCCAAAAGGGGCTAGTGAAGAGGGATTGTATGGGTTACTTTCTCTCCCCGGCCCTGCAGCCTTCAAACCATAAATCTGCTATTTAAAAGCTAACACCCCACTACCCCCCCCCCCCCCCCATCTTAAAGGTGTAATACTTGTCTCTACTTGCTATTAGTACTCACTTTTGTGCTATTTTTAAGAGCACAGCTCCCAGTTGTTGTCATGGCATACAACATTAAGCTTGGGAACAGCCTGGGAAAATCGTATAGGAGATGGTGCTTGCTGGAATGCTTGACAGATATACAGTAGTTAAACCTGCCTGTGATTTACACTCTGGCAAGGTTACAGAGGATGATGAGTGCTCTTGAGATGTGCTTTGATGCCATGGGAATTAACAGCAAATATATCAAAACTATAAGATACCGTATGAGGCAGAGTTCCCACGCATCCTGGAAAACCTGGAAAATAGTTGACCAATTTTCCAGTCATGGAAAATGCATGGAAAATGAGAGAAATAGTAAAAGGTTCTGGAAAATATTGTGTTGTCCCGGGAAATTATTTCAACATTCTCCCATTTTCCTTTAGCTGAGAATGAACTACTTGGCTATCTATCAGAGCTCCCAAAAATGGATAACATTGCCATCTGAAAGGGCTACATGTAACTTATGTTCAGTTATGTTGTGGAAATGATATGAATGCACCTCCAAGTCACGTCACATGGTACAGTAGATGTACATGCAGGTTGGATGACATTACAACTAAATGGGCGGAACTCAGAATAATGTTTATTACAGTATCTTTCAAATATTAGGGACTGCTGGCTGGTAACTGTGGCAGTTTTTATTAGCTTTACACAAGAACACGTCCCATCTTAAAAGTATAAATTGTATCGCTATACATCTGCAGGTGTGTTTGCATTATTCTATGATCAATTTGTCATCACTTCTAAGGGGACATTCATTCACACCAAAAGCGTTTTTGGAGCTGCCAGCACCTTTCTGCAATTCATTCTCTATGTAAGGACGCGCTAAACATGCTTCTCTTTCAAGGAACGCACATGCCGCTTAAATGCTGGTGGTGTCTCATTTTTTTGGCGGAGCGCTCTGGGTGTTTTTAAGCTGAAAAAGTTGAACATTTGGAGGAAAAGCGCGCCGTCTTTTTACTCCTCCTACCTTTTCTCCTCCCAGAGGGATCCTCAACCTCCGCTGCTGCCAGAATTGGCAATAATCTGGCTTTCATGTTGACACTGAACAACATCAAACAGACAAAACCAGCTGGCTACCGTCCGTTTGGTCATTGTGTTCTGATCCGTACTGCACGCGACTGCAGTGGAAAACAAAACGAAGCGCAAAGAAAACGCTCCGTGCGCTGTGTTTTGTGCACAATGGAAGTGCTCTCAACATGATTTCCATAGCGTTCTAACTGAAAAAAGCGCTTTGGGTGTGATCGCCGCCTAAGGATGTAAGAGATGATTTCAAGACTTCCACAGAGAGGAACATATTAGTGTATGGTGCGATCCCTGTCTGTCATACCAGCTAGATCAGGGGTGGGCAACTGGCGGCCCGCGGGCCGCATGCGGCCCCCAACCTCACTCAGTGTGGCCCCTGGGTCAATTTCCTTTCCCCCCCTTTTTTTTTTTTTTTTTTACAAGGCAGACGTTTTTAGTTAGGTTAGGGTAGACCACCAAAATCTGTGTTTTTATTTTATTGTACAACCCAGAACATGGCACTAATGGCATTTGCATTGTCCATCCACATACTGTTTAACGTTAGCATTTGAGTTAATGCTATTGTAAAAAACTTTATCCAGGATGCACATTGCACATGCAACATTACTAATCTGATTAATATCACATATTTGGTGATTTGATGTACCCTATCAAATTGCTGTAGCGGGCTGTTTTAAAGCTAGAGCAAAGTTTCTGGTGTCATCTGAATGGAAGAATGACTAAATTTGAATATGAAAAATATAACTGTTGGTATAATAAACTTTGATTACCAGTCCTTTTCATCAAATTAGTAGCTATAATTGGGAGTGATGTGTTACAGTAAGCTACAGGTGGAAGTGCACGGTCACAATCTGGCTCTCTGGTAGTGAGGATTCTTTTGTGTGGCCCTCCCTATCATCAAAGTAGCCCATCCCTGAGCTAGATCATCACTGAAAATGTCCTGGAAAATGATCTCTACAAAAGAGTGGGAACCCTGTGAGGGAACAGCTTCTGGCCCAGATTTCTTAGAATCACATCAAGTACAATGAAAACCTAGTATTATGTGCCAATCCATGCCTGTTTGGTATGGTTAGTTTCATCTCCATGGCACATGGTATCAGTCGTTCATGGGACAAGCTGTGATATTGGAATGAAACATCCTTCTTTCCTACAAGATAAAAAGCTCATCTACATCACTGAAAATGTCCTGGAAAATGATCTCTACAAAAGAGTGGGAACCCTGTGAGGGAACAGCTTCTGGCCCAGATTTCTTAGAATCACATCAAGTACAATGAAAACCTAGTATTATGTGCCAATCCATGCCTGTTTGGTATGGTTAGTTTCATCTCCATGGCACATGGTATCAGTCGTTCATGGGACAAGCTGTGATATTGGAATGAAACATCCTTCTTTCCTACAAGATAAAAAGCCCACACGACCACCTGTCTTTGCCTCTCTTTTTTCTGTATTGTACTTTTGTAATTGGAGGTGCCATCATGAAATCAATTCAGTGGTGATCACAGATTTCACATCATGTTACCCATTTCCTTTGCAGGAGGCCGCCACGTGAAGACAGCTAAAAATATTCCTCTTTCATGCATCATCAATATCTTCCATTATTATGAAAGACGCGTGTCAGGTTGGATTTGCTGTTTTCGCTTAATGCCACTTGACAGGTCAGCATCTTCCCTCTGTCTGTGTGACACATTGCTGTTTTGTCTACTGTGTAATTCCCCTTTTGCAGACATGCAGAACACAGTTTTATATATATATATATATTATATAGCACACGGTGAAGCAAGTCGTGATAAAGCTTAGCAGAACGGAACTGTCTTTGTCAAAATCATAACAGAGAGGCAGAAGCACACATTCGCTCAAACATTATCTTCCAGCTTTCTCTTCTTATTATATTTTAAAATATTGTACAAACAAACTAGAAATTGAAAGTGCACACTTTTCGGCATCATGTCATACATTCACAGCAGAACCTTTGGTACCGCATGTGTACTGTACTGTAGCAGAGGCCAGAATATCTCCTACTGTACGTAATAGATTTGGCAGCATCTGAATACTGTTCCACTGCTCCATGTAGCCATTCATTCAAAAGAGTAAGTATTGTGATATTGATTTTAAATTTATTTTTTATTGCCAGGGTCATTGTTTAATATGGAGGCCAATGCAGACACATTATCAAAAGCTGACTTTTGCCACATACTAATCTTTTAATGTGAAATCTTTAGGAGACTACAGTATGAATAACAGAGCAGTAAATAAGCGCAAACCTTTTTTAGACCACGGCACTTTTTTCCCCCTCGCTAGAGCAGGCATGTCCAAAGTCCGGCCCGGGGGCCAATTGCAGCCCGCGGACCGATTTTAAGAGGCCCTCGGCTTGTCTCTCAAAACATACTATATGTGGCCCTCCACACAGTATTGGTTAATCAAGCAAGTTCACTTTGCGTTTTTCCGTTCACCTAACAATGACAGTACTACCATACAGTTTGTACAAGCACCAACTAGGAACAGCACATGCAGAACTAATGTTTTCAGATGGTATACAAAATCCTTAGAGTACAATTGTATGTGATTTTTCTGTTTATTTTTTTATAACCCATATGATGCGAGAAGCACCTGGCCCCCCGGCATTTTCACATGATCTAATCTGGCCCCCATTCAAAAAAGTTTGGACACCTCTGCTCTAGAGCCTCAGGTTGAGTGTCACTGCTCTAGCCCCTTCTATCCCATAGCTACAGCCATTTTCCCACCAAACTCACTAAACGTCCATGAGTGACTGAGTGACTGTACTGACCTTTCCATCTTATGACCCCGCCGGGGCCGCTGGCGCAGTGCCGTGGTAAAAACAGCTTTAGTTCACTGCCACACACATTACTCTGATTGTACTCTATCTCACTTACTTATTCCTTTGTAGAAATATATACATTTTCAATAGAACACGTGGAATAGCAGGTTAGGATCTCATCCACAGAGCTGACCAGTAACTGACTTTCCATCATGTGACAGATGTTTATCCACTCTGCCCCAGTTTATTTCAGCCCAGCTATGAATATTTATCTCCAGCCCAAACTGTTGACTGAGCATTTTCTGAATGAATCTCCGCTGTCCCGTGTGTGTGCTGTGCTGTGCGCCGCTGCTGCTGCTGTGTGCATCCGCTGAGGAACCCCATAACTTCAAATAATTTACCACTTCAGAGAGTGCGCCCACCTCAGGAACAGCCCAAGATGATCACTTTAGTTTCACTGCAGCTCGGGATAATGCAACTCTATTATTCGTTTGTCTGCAACAACACAAGCGGGGGGGTGGGGGGGAGAAAACGCACTGCTGCATTTTAATGTAAATCTAGCCTGATCATTTGGAGAGGGGGGAAAAACAATTGATTCTTGTTTCTCTTTTTCTCTTTAGGCAGTGTATGCAAACCATTGTCCCTAGGTACACACTACAAAGTGAATTCACACTGTGCTCTGGGACACAGTGGCGAGACACAGGGATGTCCACAGGCAAAGGCCTTAAGTCACACTCTGTGAGGCTAGCAACAGTGGATACACCTATCTTAGTTTACCATCTAATTCCTATCAACCCTAACAAGGGGTCGTGTGTGTGTGTGTGTGTGTGTGTGTGTGTGTGTGTGTGTGTGTGTGTGTGTGTGTGTGTGTGTGTGTGTGTGTGTGTGTGTGTGTGTGTGTGTGTGTGTGTGTGCGCGTGCGTGCGTGCGTGCGTGCGCAATACAGTAGTATAATGTGCACATATGCATATCTTTGCATTTTGCAAGTCCACAGTCCACACACACATCTCCTACTTGTAAACAGATTGATAGAGGGCTGTAGTGTTGTGTATGCTCAATGCATGTGTTATACAGTACTGTATATGTGTGCGTTGGAACAGATGCACTGCTACCTGTATGGCGGATCAATAATGAAGATTGTTGCTTATAAATATCTTCTTATCTCCTCTAGTCTCCACTAGTCTCTTCTCCTCTAGTCCCTTCTCCTCTCCCCTAGTCTCCTCTCTTATCCTCTAGTTTCTTCTCCTCTCCTCTAGTCTCCTCTCCCCTAGTCTCTCCTCCTCTCCTCTAGTCTCTTCTCCTACTGTATACTCTCTACTCTTATCCTCTAGTCCCTTCTCCTCTCCCCTAGTCTCTTCTCCTCTCCTCTAGCCTCTCCTCCTCTAGTCCCTTCTCCTCTCCCCTAGTCTCTTCTCCTCTCCTCTAGCCTCTCCTCTAGTCTATTCTCCTCTCCCCTAGTCTCTTCTCCTCTCCTCTACTCTCTTCTCCTCTAGTCCTTTCTCCTCTCCCCTAGTCTCTTCTCCTCTCCTCTAGCCTCTCCTCTAGCCTCTCCTCCTCTAGTCCCTTCTCCTCTCCCCTAGTCTCTTCTCCTCTCCTCTAGCCTCTCCTCTAGTCTATTCTCCTCTCCCCTAGTCTCTTCTCCTCTCCTCTAGTCTCTTCTCCTCTAGTCCTTTCTCCTCTCCCCTAGTCTCATATCTTATCCTCTAGTCTCTTCTTCTCCTCTAGTCTATTCTCCTCTCCTCTAGTCTCCTCTCTTATCCTCTAGTCTCTTCTCCTCTGCTCTCCTCTCATGCCCTCTCCTGTCCTCTCCTCTGCTCTCCTCTCATGCCCTCTCCTCTCCCCTAGTCTCATATCTTCTCCTCTAGTCTCTTCTCGTCTCCTCTCTTATCCTCTAGTATCTTCTCTTCTTCTCCTCCTTTCCTCTCCTCTCATGCCCTCTCCTCTCCCCTCATCTGCTCTTCTCTCCCCTCCTCTTCTCCATCTGTGCCCTCTATGAAAGGGAATAGTTGAACAGGCTTGACAAGGGCTGCAGAGAGGAGGCATAGGTGCTGAGGGAAGCTGAGCATTGCTGGAAGGGATTTCATCTGTTTGTGCGTGTGTGTGTGTGTGTGTGTGCGTGCGCGTGCGTCTGAGAGCATATTTGTGTGTGTCCCTGTGCATGTGTAAATGTGTGTGTGTTTGTATACTGTATGTGTATCTGATGCTAAAAATGCTCTCTAATGCTCCTTACTGATAGCATGAACTTCAGGGCTTCATTCCAAAATGCTAAATATCCATCCAAAAAGTGCTACCTGGAGTGAGTGTGTGTGAGTGTGTGTGTGTGTGTGTGTGTGTGTGTGTGTGTGTGTGTGTGTGTGAGTGAGTGAGTGAGTGAGTGAGTGAGTGTGTGTGGGGGTGGGGGGGTGGGGTGTCTTTTTCTCTCCTCCCCATTTTCTCTTCTATAGACCTTATTCGACTGACGTAACTCACGTACGGGCACGCCCACTGCCACCATATTGTTGACATTCCGCAGCTCGCTGTTTAGAAGTGACTGACAGCTGTCATAGCTTAGGACGCTAGTAGCCAACGTTACTTACTAGCCTATTTAATGCTGTTTTTACTGCGTCAGGAGCTATTTCACAACAGCTATAGTGTGCTGTGTAATAATACACGGCTGTAGTAATAGCAGCAATAAAAGCCCGGTGCTACAGTCCACAAACGTGAAGGGAAAGAGACTAGAGGCTAACATTAGTAAACAGCAAACATTGGGCTAACATGCAAGCAAGCATCAGATCATATCAAACAAACATTTAACGTTAAGGTTATTTACCTTTGCTGTCACGACAATGTTTGATGATAATGATGATGATGATGTCGTTGGTGGCACAAAAGTAAAAATGTCAGACCAATTGCCACAGATTAAATAGTTATAGGACTCAAGGGATTTGAAAGCCTTCAGCTCCTGAGACGTGTATGTCAATACTGTATTCACAAGGTAGTTATAAATGTCCGGTACATTATACCTGGCAATATAATGAGTTATCTTTACTCTAAGTCAGTTTTTTATGGGGGTCCACACCTCCAACCAAACTTATTTTTTCATCACTTCTCTTTGACGAAGCCATAACTGTTGCTATACGCTCGACCAGACTACGTTACTGCTGTGTTTGTTAACATGGCACTGTCCGGGGTTATCGAATAAGGTCTATTGTGCTTGGCCAATTCCCCCTGTTGTCCGGGTCGTTGCTTCTGCCGATCTGGGGAGAGTTGTCGACTAGCACATGCTTCCTCCGATACTGTACATGTTCAGTTGCCAGCTGTGTCTTTTCACCTGATAGTGAGGAGTTTCACCGGCAAGACATATGCATGGGAGGGTCACGCTATTCCCCCCATTAAACCCCCCGGCAGGTGCCCCAACCGACCAGAGGAGGCACGATAGTGCAGCGACCAGGACCCCACCGTCTTCCCACCCGCAGACACTGTGTCTGCAGGGACATCTGACCAAGCCGGAAATACCGCTGCCGGAAATTGAACCCGGTTCTCCTTTTCTCTCTTTTACCTCCACACTACCCAGATGCCCAATTTATACATATTCTGTCAGCAAAACAATGAATTACGTTGTAATAAAATGTCCTACGATAACGCCTAACACCGGTACTAACCCAAGATCCATATAGTGCTGAGCTTTCTTACCAGCAGTCAATAGGATACATTTTTAACAGTGGGTATGTTATTGTAGGTGTGCAAGTGTTTTTCCATGCACCTGTTTCTATACAGTATGTACTACAGAGCAAAGTGTTTACACAACTGTCCTACAAAGGAATGGCTTGGTCAAGATGCGGGACATCCGGTCTTCTGTTGCTGTTTCACCTATGAACAACCTTGTTTGAGGGTCTGCTTAATTACAGTATATACAGTATGTATAATTAGTGGCCTGCAAACATCTTGAACAATCTCCACTGACACGTCACCCACATGTGTAAAAAACATTTTGTCACCCTGGGTCCAAATCAAAACACTGAAAATGTAATGTACTAGGGTATCAAAGGGCTCCCCGCAAGCAGCTCGGCTGCTGCATGGCCTCGCCTGCCCTATGGCATGCCCAGCGTACAATTGCCCAACTTCGCATCATTGATGACATCACAATGGCTATGACATCACTGATGATGTCACGATGCTTATGACATCAGTGCCTATGACATCATCAGTGATGTCATAAGATGATTTTGGTTAATAATGATGTCACTGATGAGATCACTGATGATTTCCTAGGCATTGTGACATCATCAGTGGGACTCACTGATGATGTCACAATGCCTATGACATCATCAGTGCCTATGACATCAGTGATGTCATAAGATGATTTTGGTCAATAATGATGTCACTGATGACATCACTGACGATGTCATATACATTGTGACATCATCAGTGGGACAAAAATTGAAACAGACAGACAGACAAACGTCGTCAATGATGTCGTCGTAGGCACTTGGCATGGCCCTAACTAGCCTTGTCTGACTCCATGCATCTCCTGTCCTCTGTGTTTGACTTGCTTTGTCTGACTCCATTTATCTCCTGTCCTCCTCTGTTTGCACTGTCTCCAAACAGAGCGTCTGTGAGCGGGCCCGCGTCCCGGCCGCACCGCCTGTCTGACCGAGCCCGCCTGGCTTTCCGCATGCTGCCGTCCGAGCTGGGCCTGCCGTTGCCGCGGCAACAGCAGCGGCTAGGTAGCTGGCTAGGCTGCGTTCAGCAGCTCGGCCTCATTATGCTGCTTCTGGCTTTGATGTGGTTTGTGAGGCTCTACCTGCATTACTGCAGCCAGTGGCTCTACCTCCAGGCCATGGCAGTTCCTGTCAACAAGTGAGTGTGCTTCCTTTGATATCCCCCTGCACGCATGCATACACACACACACACACACACACACACACACACACACACACACACACACATATATATATTTATGCACACAGGGAGGGTGTGTGCAGATACACATGCACTCACAAAGAAAATCACTTTATAGACACACACATAGAATGCACGTGTACACAGATTGCCAACACACACCCCGACACAAGTTCCCAACATGGTGTGCAGATAGATACATGAATTGCAGTGCAGACTAGGGCCAGGTATCGTTTAAAATATTACGATGCCAGTACCAATACAGTACCCTTAAAGTGATACCGATACCAATAGTCATTCATTCAATACCCTTTTTTTCCCACAGGCGTGTAGTACTCACACAAACCTTGCTCAACTTCACCACCACAGACTGTATGGGTGTAGTATCAAGTACCCTGCGTCCTGGTGGCTCACCTGGTAGCACACGTACAATGGAGGCTTGGTCCTTCGAGCGGGCGACGCGGGTTTCAGATCCGACCCGAGGTCCTTTGCCACATGTCATCCCCTCTCTCTCTCCCCACCTGTCCTGTCTGCCTACTGTCCTATCTGAATACAGGCAAAAATGCCCAAAAAATAATCTAAAACTTTTTTACCGACACCCAGCCCTACATGCGGACACACAATCACACCAGCAAAGTGCAGATATACACACACACACACACACACACACACACACACACACACACACACACACAGAATGTAGGCACACAGCCTAGATGTGTGTGTAATGCATGCATGCATATAGTAGGGTTGTGATGGAGTGAGATGTTGTGAAACAGAGCAGAGGAGAATGGAGATGTGCGGGGACACACACACACACACACACACACACACACACTCACACACACACACACACACACACACACACACACACACCGGATACTGTACGCTCCCCCAACATCTGTTTGGAATCCCCCCCATTAACAATTTAACAAGGCTTGTCTCAATATTAACAAACCAGTGCTGGGGGAGTTTGTTGGTTTCACCACACATCTCAGTCCCAAAAGTCGACATTATTTGGAAGGAATTTATTGTTATTGTTTGGTACAGCGCATTGATAATAAACGGCAATAAGATACCACAAAACTGTTAAATCACATCTCAATAGCATATGGGGCCCATTTAATTCCTCACAATAAAAGGGCCCGGCTGCGAACATGCATACAAGCAGGTTTTTATTACAATAGCGGGGCGATGGAACAAACATCATGCATCAAATCATGGAAAGTGATACGGGAGAGCAAAGGGGGGGATGCGGGGGGGGGGGGGGGGGGGGGGGGGCAGAAATGCAAAAACAGAGGGGGTCACCGTCAGATGACAACTTCCACATGTCCAGATCGCCTGCTCTCCCTCCAAGCACTTCTCTCTCTCTGTGTAATGGCCAGAGCTCGTGGTTCCCAGAGAGAGAGAGAGAGAGAGAGAGAGAGAGAGAGAGAGAGAGAGATAGACTGACAGTCAGAGAGGCCAGTGTGATGACAGGTCACCCTCCCTCCCCGTTTCTATCCCACCCCTTTCTTTCTCTCCATCTCTCTCTCTCTCTCCCCCCCCCCCCCCCCCGCCTCCTCCCCCATAATGGCCCTGGGATATCAGCGGACAGCAAAGTGAAACCTTCAGGAGCGAGGTCCCCCACACTGCTCACATCACCTCCGAGCTCTCCCCCTCTTTTTCTTTCTTCTGGTCTCTCTTTTTCTCTTTCATACAGTCATACCGTATTTACAAACACGCTTACACACACACACACACACACACACACACACACACACACACACGCACATTAGGACCAGTCAGATGACCAACCTTGGCGGGCGGTAACACCTCACAGGCTTAAGCCATTACAAAGTACCACATGCAGATCAGACATTACGCCATTCAGAGACACCAATGTCGTATTTTATATGGAAATATCTTGCCACCAACAAAACATGTCTCGTTACAATTTATTGAACTGGAAAGCTTCATTGTATTATAACCAGATTCAGCATGAATGTAATATTCCCCCTGTCATATTTGGCAGGAAAAGTTCACAATGTGATTTATGGGGGAAAATAGCAGCCTACAAAGCAAAAACATAGGAAATAACATTAAACTCGGGGTGTCTTCACAGGTCATCTAGTGGGCTAAACTTTCTTGTGTTTGTGTTCTTCGTGTGCTTTATCGGGAGACTTGGATCTGCGTGTTATGGAAGTGATCTGCTTCAGATGGCACACCAATGGACCTCTCCTGCCAGATTAATGGACAGAATCTGAGAAGCTTGGCTCTTGGAGCAAATCAGATGGGAAGTAATGAGCAAAAACTGGACCTGTCCTCCCTCAGCGCCTCCCTCTACCTCCTCCTCACTGACGGGAAGATTAAGAAACTCATGAGGCTTGCTGTAAATGGAGAGTCTATCTTACAGGAGTTTAAGAGGTTTAAGTTTTAGGGGAGTTTGACAAGCACAGGTGATAATACTGTTGCTGGTGACATGCTGCTACTGATATATTCCAAATCATTGATTGTGATCTGGTACTGAGGGGCACATGCTAATACAAGAGCTAGCGTTAATTGTCATTGAAATCAAATATCATTGAATAAATCACAACCAAATAGTATGTAGCGTTTGAATTGTTGGAAACACTGGAACGAGTTGCCCTTTAGCTACGATGCATCTCTTACGCTCTCCTCCTCAGTGGCTCTCAAACATGCGTACGCAAAACGACACGCATCTAAAAGCGCACCCGCCTCCGCTTTGCCCCCCAGGTTCCAGTTCCACGCACACACGGTGGACCTGGTTTACCAGAGTTCTTTGCTCCACACCCGCGAGGAGCTGGCCATGGTGGTGGTGGGACCCCTGACCTTGAACGCAGCAACGTTCCTGCTGGTTCTGATCAGATGGGGCTGTCAACAGATATTTGGCTCACTCCCTTCCTTCACGTCAAAGTTTATCATGGCTCAGGGAGTGTGGACAGTCCTCGACCCCCTGGCAGTCTTTGCAGTGGACGCCGTCCTCGGGGTAAGTCACTTAAAAATAACTTGGACACTTGTGCACTTTAAATAGGAGTTCACTTTATCTTGGCAAAGTGACTTTATGTTACAAAAAAGGAGGGGAGGGGAGAGGGTGAAAAAGAAAACGCACAAGGTTAGATGTGTGTCTTTTTTGGCAGTGGGTTAGATTTGTTCAGTGAAGGTGGCTGACGTCACTTGGACTGTTCACAGGTTTGAATAATTTGACAAGAGGTTATTTTTAGATATCAGCTCAGTATAATGGCACTTTGAGACTGTACTGTCACTATTGTTTCTCATCAAATGTCTCTGTAACCATATTCCTTTAACTGTAATGAAATAAAAACAGTGGTTATCATGTCATATCCTTATTTTGAAACATTTGTAATCCAAAAACTCCAGTAAAACTGAGAATTTAAGAGTATTTGACAAATCCTGAATTTGAAACGCAATGTTCCTATGACTAATCTCTCTCCTAGCCAAGAACTTTCCCATATTGCACATGTCCATTCGAATACATCTGACAGTTATACTGTTGTGTGTGTCTGTCTATCTATCTATCTATCTATCTATCTATCTATCTATCTATCTATCTATCTATCTATCTGCATGTCTATCTATCTATCTATCTATCTATCTATCTATCTACTGTATATCTGTCTGCTATCTACCTGCCTGTCTGTCTATCTGCCTGCCTGCCTGTCCGTCTGTCTGTCTGTCTGTCTACAATCTGTGTCTCTTCAGCGCCTCGCCTACAGCCCAGACAGACCAGTGGGTGATGCGGCCAAGCTTTACTGGCACTTCTATCGAGCTGACCAATCAGGTGCAGCGGGGGTGGTCATCACCCTCTTCCTCTACGCCGTCCTCTTCCTCCTCTCCGTCACCATCCTCTTCATTTACTTGCTCAGGTGAGACACACAGAGCACCGATGCCCCGCCCACATCCTTGGCAAACTGTGAATATACACTCAAATATTATCTGCTGATTGAACCTAATTCAAGTCATACACCAACAGTTTGGTCAATCTGCTGACTGAGACGTTTCACCTAAACATGTGCATTATTTAGAGCACCTTGGCACTTTTAGGTGGCACATAAAAGGTAGAAAAAGTCATATAACCCAAGTTGTGCTAACATAACATATACATGTATATAACATTATTATAGCTGTTAATTAAATCTGTGCAGTGGTGTTTTGGTCCTGTAGGTGACGTGATCCTATTGCGGAAGTAGTGGAACTATTATTTACCAATCCTTATGCAGGTGTATGCAGCTGCTGTATACTCTATTATGCCCAAAACAGTCTGATATACTTTGTATATCCTGCACATGACAAACAAATATGTTTTTATGAGCATGTATTCTAGAGGAAGACAAATACATTTGTCTCTGAAACCAACACACACACAAAAGTTCTGACCAACAGCAAAAGACTATCATGCTTGCCCGTGACACAGCAGAATCGGGGAAAGTGTCATTTCACATCACTGATACAGAACACAGTGGTTCGCATCCATCTGTGGCCTGGTGACCACGTTCTGCAAAACAAACAAACAAACAAACAAAACAAAAACACTGGGTTCTGGTTCCTAGAAGTGGACCCAGCTCCTTTTTTAATGTTACATTGCGCTTCCGCTCCTGACTTTGAGCTCCGTCCCTGACCTTCCTGGTGGCTGAAAAGTGTCACAACACAGTTTGCGTGCAGGAGCAGTGAAAGCAGGGAATTATCATTGGGTATTTTTGGATTGAGGTGGCCTGTAGGGACGTTCTGCCAATGAAGAGAAAGATCCTTTCAGCCTACCAGTCTCAAGCACCCGCTCAGAAATAACTCTAGCCACGCCCCCACCCCCCTCATCCCTGCTCTGTCCATATAAAATAAGGAGATGGGGGGGGGGGAGGCTAAACAACGCAAAACAAACACAACAAATGTTGATGTCATTCATTTTGATTTTATAGTCACATGGAATCATTTAAGCAGTTATGCATGAACTCCTCCGCCACACATAGCCATACAGACACACGCACACTTGCACACATACATACATATATACACACACACACACACACACAAACAGTTATCAGACACATCCAGAAATACACATGCACGCGTGCACACACACACACACACACACACACACCCACACACACACACACACACACACACACACACACACACAATACAGACACACGCACACTTGCACACATACATATACACACACAAACAGTTATCAGACACATCCAGAAATACACATGCACGCGTGCGCGCATGCGCACACACACACACACACACACACACACACACACACACACACACACACACACACACACACACACACACACACACACACAGTTGCTGCTTTGAACTTACCATACTCTGTAATTGGTTGAAAAATTGAAAGCATTTCAAATTCAGAAGTTAGATGCATTTTGATATAGCGTGAACATGTAACCCCCCTACATTATCCCATTATGCCATGTGTTTTGCATGGTTGGTATCATATCTGGTTTCATACATATTGTAATGGACTGGATACATGGTGGTGAACATACATACTCTAGCTTAATGCACTGGTTGGTTTGAAGTCTAGCAGATTGAGGTCACCCATGCTGAAGCATTTCCAGGCTACTCTAGGTCTATATTGTGATTTAACCAATCAAACTTTTGTAACACATTGCTGAGCCTTCATGTCATAGAGAGCCGTTTAAAGCCTCCTTTATGGTGAAGATGAACATGAAAATAAATAATAAGATACATGTGACCACTGGATCTCATGTCATATTTAGTTCAAAAGGCTGATGCCTAACAATTCAGTGAAATAAATAATTGTTTGTCTACATGTATGTCTACATGTACAGTATGTCTATGTTGCATTGCAAAGAGAGGGTGGACTTATAACACGCTGCAGGACCATTGATTCCAAATTCTCACTTTACAGGATGACTACTGCTTTTTTTACGTCATAGAAAGACATCATTTTTCGCAGGGCGTGTGATAAATTACTGAATACTGTAACTCAGCAGTCATCAAAGGTGTGTTCTCCCACCCTCATAATAAGACCAAATTCCATTAACGGCTCAAAATGTAAGAAAGCCCTTATTGAATTAATCCGTTAGAGATTGGCGGCCGAGGAGAGGGTGCCATCTCATTCCAGTAAGCGGGACGCTTATCGGGCTCCGACTAAATGGACAAATATTAAAACAGCAGCCGGGAATAATGACTTCTGCCACTCACCCGCCACACGGGTTTGTATTGAATGTAGGCCACGAGGCTGAAGCAGGGCTGATCATTTTATGGGTTACAGTTTCCTATTGGCTGCAAGGAAGGGGCTCTGACACAGTGCGTGACCTATTTCTTAAAAAAAAAAAAAAAAAGCCTTGGGCTATATGTATAGATAGAATGGACTGTTATCCTTTTTTAATTACATTTTAGAGAGCCTTTATTCACTGGCTGCAAAAAATATCTATCAGTGGTGTGTTTTCCTCATCTCCCCTCCCTGAAACGTCACAATACAGGAGAGAGGTGATGTGACATTGATGATAGCAGTGATGATGTTACTTGCAAATTATTACACGTACAAGACTGAACAAATGCACTCAGTTTGGATTCTGTCAAACTGGGAACCCAGAGTGTATTTCGGCACGTAAATAGACTCTGGGACAGCCGTACCTTTTTTTGAGGCTTCCTGTACAGCACGAATCTTCCGCCCGGGACTTCCGCCCTCCGTGCAGTGCCGCTCTGTTGTTGTACCGGCCAATATATGAGTTCCGGACCCGAACGCTAGTGAATATATGTACAGTATATAAGAATTGTGATGTTTAGCATTCAAAATAAAAGCGACGCAATGTATGTTTTTAAAAGGCACCGCTGAGCAGAAGTGGAAGTCCTGGGCGGAAGATCCACGCTGTACAGGAAGCCTAAAAAAAAGGTACGGCTGTCCCAGAGTCAATATTTATGTGCCGAAATAGACTCTGGGTTCCCAGATTGGGATTCAGTTAGTTATAACTACTCTGTGTGTTTGTGTGTGTGTGTGTGTGTGTGTGTGTGTGAGAGAGAGAGAGCGTGTTCACAAGCATGCATGTTTATGAGTGTAGTCGAATGTGTTTGTTTGAAAAGGGACTGAGGGTCTCAATGCTGTATACGAGGGATCAGCCGAGCAGCATTTTGGTAAACAAACCGCGTCCCTGGGTGGCAACGGCAATGGAACCCTATGGAGCGTGAGTTTTGGGAGGCTTGAGTGTCTGACTCTAGCCGGCTGACCCTGTTTACATTTAAAAAACTGCAACAGTTCACACAACTTTAACACGACATGCATAATTTATTATACAGTACATCAAACTCTTGAGCTAATTCTGCTCTCACTCAGAATGTCAACATATAAGCGATGTGATGTATAGTTTTTGAGATATTAATGTTTGTTTGGCACAACTCATACTAGTTAACTGCCGCGGGGTTCCGCATTTCTGGGTGGCAAGTGACGTCACATCGTCACGTTCGTCCTATAAGCCAATCACTCATGGACCATCCCTTCATAAAGGGGAATTCCACTCATTAGCTTTTCTATCATTTTTTAATTCATTCTTAGTAGAGCTTTGAAATGGTTTTAAATGAGATTGAGATTGCCTTGTTTTTGGCAATGGAAGACCAATGTAGGCCTTTTCAATGATTAACATTTAAATTCAAGGGAATAGGAGTGATTGTCATTTAAGACGTATTAACACAAATTGGTTGAAAGTACAATATGTGACAGGGACTGGTGTTTTGGTTATTAATAAAAAGTATTTTTTTCCCTTCTTTTTTTTTACAGATTATGAAAGTGTAGATTGTAAGCTTTCAAATGCTGTGTCATACATTGAAATCTCTTTTGAATGTTCTGAAAGTTGTTGAAGAAGCTTGGTTTGCCCTGAACGAGCTTAGTTTGCTAACAAAATATAGGTATTCAGTGATCCTAAAACTGTTGTTTGTTATATTGAATGCATTCTTCAACATCTAGCTTGCATAATATGAAATATTCAAAATACAAACTCTTACCTTGATTTGTGCGATTTCACGGTTGCCTACTTGTTACCCCCTTTCACCAGACCGTGTCATACATTACAATTATAGCCATTTAAATAGCTCAATGTCTTTTTTTATACTGCCACAATGGCCTATGCATAAAATAGACATATATGAGATGACATTATTTCCAGTGAACCTACTGTAGTACAAAACATACAACGGAAAAATGCAGAGTACAATAGAGAAGGTCCATGCACTGTGGTCATATGCTGCATTTCCACCGTGTCATGAATATCCTGTTAAAATGTATGTATTCCATAATTTAACGATTTCCCATATGGCGATTCCTTTGCTGAAGAATAATTCGAGGGAGTCTTATCCATCCAGGTCATACCCCATTCAGATACACCCCGCACGTACTTGCATCCAGGGCATGTCCCACACCCAGGAAATTAGCTATTTTTGAAGCTCAGAGATGCAAAGACTGTGAATTCCTCCAAGAGAGAGACTGCATAAATGAATGAGAAGAACTATTCCAGTGCATGATGAAGATGAATGCATGCTACTCCTATGTCTGAGGTCAAGATTCTACAAAGAGCCCTCTCCCATGAGCCATGGGGAATGATGCTGAGTTCAAAGCCCCACACCGTTTCCTTGTATAAATCCCTATCTCCTTGATGTGGGTTTTATTTGAGAGTTGATTACCCTCTGACAGGCTACAATCTCTTTGGAAGGGCGCGAGGTCTGCCAGTTTTGATGGTCAGCCAAGGCATTTGTTTACAGACATGGTGTTTCTTTGTGGGGGTTGGTGCGGATGTGTGCGTGTGCGTGCGTTGCATGCACACTTGTGGGGCAAAACACTTTGGTGATGTGCGCTCATCTGGAGATATAAATCAATATGCTCTCCACTGTACACAGTGTTTTATTGTGATTCAGAACGTCCGCCGCAGCTGCCATCTTTGAAGCGTAGCATTAGCACTGCAAGACTATGCTAGCATCCGATCATTCCATAACACCCACGCAGCAACGGATACAGCCACGCAGACAGCACATCCGTACACAAACGCAATCGTAAGCGTCAGCTCGCATTAACAAAGCACTTCCCACACACCGGTTTGTTTGATTTGCTTGTGCTCCGTCTGGGATTGATGTATTAGCTCAGAGACTTTGATAGAGCGTCACAACAAGATCGAGAAATGGGGCTTTGTGCAATCAATACATGTTTCATTGTGTTCTGCCAGCGCATCTGGATGTTTGTGATTTGACCTCAAATTGTTTGTGCCAGACAATCTCATGATGGCAGTCTGCGGTGATCGCTACTTAAACTCATCAAAATTCCACTTTCTCCCAAAGGTCAGGGAACTTGTTCCATGAAAGCCAGCCAACATGACAGTAATAACCGGGAGATGATGTTCTTTGGCATCGAGGTGGCCACAGAATTACAGCTTATAGTTATTTGCAGTTATCAACTTTGACACAAGCAAAGGAGGCATGTTTTTGCTTGCTTTGACAAATGACCCCCGTGTGACCTTTAAGGGGTTTGAGACAGTGATTCAGTATGGCGTCACTCCTGCTTCGCCCTCCCCCATCCTCACTTCTTTTCTCACCCCCCTACTGTACCTCCCAGATTCCACAATGGCGGTCGCATGCTGGATGTCTTTCAGCGGCTCAGAGCCAAGGAGGGGAGTTACTTCCTGCCCCAAGACCTGGAGCTGTCCAATCAGGAGCTGAGCTACATTGTCAAGAAGGCGGAGCAGTGGCGAGGCTTCAACGGCGAGCGGCGCAAGGTAAGCGACCCACCGCAATCTATCTTCCTGTCTCTCTAGACATTGCTCTTCTCCTCGAACCCTCTGTCATGATTAATTGGACTAATGGCTGTTTTCTTAACGAGAGAATGTGCCAAAAGGTCGTTGATACTAATCTATTAGATTGCTCTATCTAAAGCAGAGAAATTATACTTGGTTGTCTGTAACCGCGGGAGATTTCCGCCAGGGTCTTGGGCTGAAGGGGAGAACTGTGGTGGTGGAATGAGTGGGATACTGAAAGGAAAAGTTAATGGCAGCCATGATGGTATCACACTGTCCATCAATACCACTTTCAATTTGGTCACTTTAACGAAGATATTATGTCCGAGAGGATGTATAGAATTGGCTCATTTTATATCATTAAATTTTCTTTAGTTACATTTCAGAAAGCTGAGAATTCATCTCAGAGGTCTTTAGCTTCATTCTAATTAGTACATGATAATTACCAAAACAGAAACTCGGCTAGCGGGCTGCCTGATTAGTCTGTGGAAACCAATTTCCGAAGATATTTCATTAAAGAAAGACTACTCAATCAACACACACACTCTCTCACGTACGCGTGCACGCGCTATACTGCACAACGGGCATTCTGTTAATGTGAACTAAGCATGGACAACTTGGTGTCAGGGAGTGCAGGATACCAGTTTGCATAAATGAATGTTCCCATGAAATTACTATCGTTGGGAGAGGCTGTCGCATTTTTGACAGCCCACTGTAGGTCGACGGTGATGACACGGGGAACGGCAGTGTATTAGCATGGAGCCTACACCCCAATGTAAAATCTATGCATAGTGATTGAAAATGTGACTTGTTGAGATAAGGGAAATAGAAGGCAGCGATCAAACCACCGCCCCCTTTAATTTATTCTGTAGGATTTGTTAGTGGCACACATCTCTCACTGTTCTCCACGTTCATTAACTCCTTTGCTCCTTGCTTGTTACTAAGTTCGCCTGGCTTTAGAGGGGAGAAAATTCAACCCGGAAACTGCAGCAACACACTGACTGTCAAGCAAATTATGCTATGCAGGAGAGTAAAAACAGGTATGCCAAAAGGAATCCAAAATATGTATGATTGCTAACATTTGATGATCATCTACAATATTGATGCTCCCGGTCTCCTGAGTGAAACCACAAATTGCTCTACGCCCTCTATTTCTCCTGTCAACAGTGTGGAGAGGCAGTCCATACCACACCAATCAAAGGCAGCCAATTGGCAGAAATGCTCAAATATCAATTTACAGTATTTTAGTCGATAACAAATGCAGTAATCTTGGGAATCTATACTTGTCAGTGAAACAGCTATTTGTGTCATAGCCTAACTCATTAATTCAACTGATTTTAATGTGACTTGCCAAAAACTCAGGGTTTAACTCAAGTTCATCTGTGGTTCAGCACTATAGTTGCATTCCACCTAAACCACACCAAGGTATCATCAAAACAGCCACACCTTCCCCTCACTCTTCAAAGTTTTCCAAAGTCTAGGTGCTGATCTCCTGTAAGATTAGCTTTATTGTGCATTATTATTATTATTATTGCCATCAAATCTTACTGACTAAGGGTTTAATTACTGAGGTTCATCTGTGGTTCAGCACTAGTTGCACTCCACCTGAACCACAACCATGACATCATTGAAAACACCCACACACCTTTCCCTCACTCTTTAAAGTTGCTGTTATATAAGCTTTTATTGCCATTATCATTGCCATCAAATCTGGCTGAAATAGCGACCATCATTTTTGATTGGACACAGTATCATTAAGTTACCTCTTTTTCTGTGCCCTGAAACCCACAAGGGGTTACAGTGAGATTCTAATCACAATTAAGGTAATAAAAAGGGCAACAATGAATATTGTTTAGATTGACTGACAAAATAAGTTCGGTGAAGTGCTACTTGTGTACATTTCAATGCAACGTGTTCAGCGTCTGCTTTTGCCAGGTCTGAAATGTGTGCTAGACCTGTCCTGCAAGCCTTAATGATCTACAACCCAGGCTCAGGGAGGTGACTACAGTGCTGCTAATTGGATAGCGATAGCAAATTGGGAGAAAATTGAACCTCCCAATGTTTGGAGGCTTTGCGAGAAATGACACCCGCAAAGTTTGTGATCAAGAAAATGCTCCCATTTAGCTGCTGATGGCCTCTTGCTGTGGTGGTGCTGCTAAATCATCCTTCCATTATACTGTATATCTCCCTCCACAGCAACAATTACAGCATACTTCATATTGTCCCTAATTTGGCGTTATTAAACTGATAAAATGCTAACACATTAAACACATTCTCCAGCGTGATGAAAATTTAGGGTTATTGCATTTCATGATTTTTACATTATTTAGGCGGGCCATTTTTCATCGAAATAAGATGGGCCTTGCCATTATTTCATAATTATTGTAACAATTTCTCCTGTGAAAAAGGGTCACTTTCCTAACTCAGCAAAGACATATCCCTATTAGACTAATTTGCCTACATGCAAATTTTTGTCATTTTTCCCTCATTAACTATTTATCATCGACAGGAAAAAAATATATTCATGGAGGCGAGCAAAGGAGCAGCCCGACAGAGCTGAAACTAATATTTTGCAACTCTAATGATTTTTTGCATCCTTAATTAGATAGAATAAGGTTGATATGATTAGGTCAGGATGTAGTGTTTTTCATTAAAAATACATTTCAGAAACTGTATTCCAAATGTGCCCTTGCAATTAAATAATGAATCCGACGCGTTCCTTATTACGGACCCAATTAATATCGGAGGCGAGGGCGTAATTTTAATAACAGTGGGCCACGAGGCCTTCATTAGCTGAGTGAGAGAAAGAAGGGATGAGGAGGAGGAAAACAAGACACTCAGGTGCAGCTGCAGTCTGCTGTTACAGAGCCACTTTAACAAAAGTTTCTGGAAAGTATATCACACTTGAAAGGGAACATTATGCATTTTCAACACGTCATACACTGTGTCTAATCTGAATGCATTCACTATAGCACCCACTAAAAGTGTTGAGGCTGTATTTCACTAGACCTAGTTTGTACATCATGACAGGAAACCTCTCATAGAAACAACTTAGAAACCTGTATAGGGCATAAGGCAGGTCTAGGACTTCTGTCTAACCTACTTTGTTGTGTATTGCAAGTGAGTGAAATCTAGTCTTCCAGTACCATTATTTATCATCAGTGTTGGGCAAGTTACTTTCAAAATGTAATATACTACATATTACTAGTTACTTTCATTTGAAAGTAATACGTTACTTTACAATATTACTGTTTGTATAGATGAACTCATTACTTATTACACTACTTTTGCATTACTTTGACCAAAATAACTGCAGTAGCAGAATGACATCGCCGCCCATCCCAAAGAAGAATGTAAACCGTCTTGAAGTCAGTATAAACCGTCCAAAATTCTAAATGTTATCCTTTTCATTTGTTATTGTCATCTATAGTGGTTATTTGCATAACAACACACAATTTGATTAGGAAATTATTGTATCTTTATTTAAATATGTGCTTTGATTTAAAAAAAAATACTCGATTTGTAACTTGTGTTACATGACAGAGTAACTGGTATAATATTACTGAAATATTGATAAAAAGTTATATTACTGAGTTACTGCTAAAAGTAATATATTACATGTAATATGTTACTTTTGTAATGAGTTACCCCCAACACTATTTATCATCACTGCTCAGCTCACATCAGAATCAGCTTCATTGGCCAAGATGGTACACATACAAGGGATTTGACTCCGGATTGCATTGCTCTCAATGTACTTACACAAAAAAGGCATGCACAAGCTAAAACAAACAAGGACACGGGTACATTTAAATATTTACATGAACTACTATATACAATAACAAATGACCTGCAACTTCACTCTCATGAGAAGGCATATTGTTCCATTATCATTTGTACATATGGACAATGATGTGATTAATGGAACATTATATATTTAAGGAAGAGGAAAGTATTTGCAGTGCGCTAAGTGAAAAGCAGAAAGTGTGATTTCATCAATAATTATAAAAACTGTGCCAACATCAGAACATCCGGGTTTATCCAGTCAGTGTTACAGTGCAACATTAAGTCTATTTGAGTAAAACACAATTGGAATTATCATCTGGGCTTTGACATTGTTTATGCAAAGTGGCAACACTGAGAAAAAAACAAGCCTGGTATGGGACGTAAAGACAAAATGAGAGATGATTATAATCAATTAGGTTGTAAGCAGTTTTGTGGATGTGCTGTAACTTAGAGCCAAGCCTTAGCAAAGTATCTGTGATGCTGTATCTCCCTCCAGCACTGAAACAATAAAATAAGAATCCACATTCAATAACCAACCTGCAAATGGCCTATTATTATCAAACTTGTAATTTTCACAAGGCGGTCATAAAACATAATCTAATTTTTACTTTCTCACCAATTAACTTTATATTATAGATTCCTCCGTGCCATATGATCATTTGTGTTGCTCCAAGCTTTAAATGTTACTTTGGGGTTAAGACGTCAGCAGTGGAGCTTACTGGCTGAGCAAAGAAGGACACCAACTGTATCTCTGTGCTCATTCATTTGATCTCAGGCAGGAAGGAAGAAGAATCTCTCTCCTCCAAAGACCATTAGCCTGAAGTGTTGTCCATGACAGTTGAGAGAGAGGCCTATATAGCACACCCACAATTGAAATTCTGTTTTAGTCACCATTCATGTTTTCTTCTCCCCTCCTATTTACAGATGTCACCTTTGTAGAAGTCCCACATTTTACTCTCTCAGTGCGCTGCTGTTCCGCTCTTGCTCCACCCTCAAGAGGAACTGTTTGGAAATGAATAGAAGATAGATGCTGGGGTGGGAAAAGTTTTCTAATGGCTATCACTCTTGTATATCTATCGTCAACTGAAGTGAACAGTGGGTGATATTCCTATAGCATTAAGGTTATTTTATTCATTTATCCACAATTCATAGTATTCTGTCACATGGCCATCTTGGAACATCTTGTTAATAACAGGTGATTTAAAGGCCCAATCCGTCAAAACTCACTATTACTGACGCCGGTGGCCGTTAGTGTAACTGCAGGCAGCGTGTGAACGAGCTGACGCGCGGGCACCATACTCGCACGCGCACAAGCAGTTGCCTGGCAACAGCAGAGCTGTTCGTTGCTTTGTAACGTTAACTCATAAAAGTCACTTGAAAACGGCAACCTGGACAATTTATCGGTCAGATCAGCCTCGAGATGCCCAGGAAGGATTCTGGATGAATTAGGGGACGTTATTGTGGCATGTTTGGTCGTGTTTTGGCTTGCGTTGCCTGCGGGCAAGTCGATACTCATGTTAGCAAAAGCCAGGAAATAGCCTGCTCCCCCTGTATGTATGGTAATGCCTGGAGTTGACCAAACTGAACAATCAAACAATGTTTCATAAGCATAACAGTAACGTTAGGCATATTTAGGACTGTTAAATTCATTATCCACACAAGACGGTAACGTTATTAGTGGGGCTGGTGGTAATTTCTATAAATGTAAATTAATATTAGTTAGCCGCGATTAGCATCAAGCTAACATTACTAGTATGTGCAGTCCCACTGCAGTCAGAGCCTGCTGGCTGCGGGAAGAGGATACTCATGTTAACTTAGCACAAGCCAGGAAATAGCCTGCTCCCCCTGTATGTACGGTAGCCTACCGTCAAACAATGTACCGTAAGCATAACAGACAGTAGGCTAACGTTAGGCATATTTCCGACTGTTAGATTCATTATCAACACAAGACAGTAACGTTATTAGTGGGGCTGGTGGTAATTTCTATAAATATAGCTAAATCTATTAGTTAGCCGCGTATAGCATCAAGCTAACGAATCACCACCGCAGCTAAATGCAGTCAAACAATAATGTTCCATGACCATAAGCATAATGGTAGTAACGTTAGGGTTGCATTACTTCACACAAGAGGGTAATGTTAGCAGAGTTTCTGACCAGGTGGTCAGATACTTGTACTACGGAGTGACAGTAAAAATCTTGAATCTTGAAAATCCATTAGCAAGCAGCTAACGTTATCTGGTCAAAACCACATTACAGTAGCTACAAGCAGCAAGTTCCCTTCATGAACCGAAAACACAGTCCTGACTCTAGTTTCCCCCCGATGTCGGTCACATTGCTGCTGTCTGGCCAGACGGGCTTCATTAGATAAATATTTATTTATTTAGTCTGGACTTTTTCTGGAGTCTGTGTTTGTTGTTTCCTTTAGCTAGCAGCTAGCGACAAGCGTAACGTTAAAAGCTACTTCAGCCATTTCCTGTTAGCGTCTAGGACAAGAGACAAGCTCGACGTGAACGCGCGAGACGTCACATCCTCTAGCTGTGGCGGGAGATGCTATCCACTTCGAAACTGCGGTTTTCCATGTATCTTCTGAACGGCTGGTCGGAGAGAAACGCCCCTGGTCGCCATTTTTAAGTGACGTCAAGGCGCATTCACTCAGTGCCAATAATAAACACTTTGTGCACATTTATTTCTCGCCAAAACCAACGGAATGGGCCTTTAAAGGGATAGTTCGCATTTTTGTTTAAGTCTAGCCCTATTTGCTACAGTACTACTACTTACCAATGATGATGTTGATTGGTAGAGTTCTTTCTCAGCATAATCCATGCTGTTACTTGTAGTAGCTCTGGAAAGTTGGTCCAAAAATGAATGCAAGGTCAATGGGGTCACGCTCCTGTATGTATAAGCTGACTGAGGCTCACTAACATTTTCATCCACAGTCACACAAAGTACATTTCAGTGAGCCTCAGTCAGCTTATACATACAGGAGCGTGACCCCATTGACCTTGCATTCATTTTTGGACCAACTTTCCAGAGCTATTATGAGGAACAGCATGGATTGTGCTGAGAAAGAACTCTACCAATCAACATCATCATTGGTAAGTAGCAAATATGGTTAGACTTTAAAAAATGTGAACTATCTCTTTAATAGATTAACAGGTGATTATAATCAAATGACAGCTAATTAATATTGTAAGGTACCATACTGGTAGGAAACGCATGTGACATCATGGTAATACTATGAATAGAAGACATGTAGCCTAAATGGCCAAATTCAAACCTCAGAGGCCCAAAAGTATCTATCTAAGGCAGACAGTGAGGCCTACAACAAGGGCTATGGTGATTGTGTTTTAGCATCTATTTTAGCATGGGAGGCTAGGAAAACCTGTGGGTAGTCCAAAGCTGACTCTCTGTAGTTCTCCCTCATATTCATCTTTGGATGGGGAAACCAGAGCACTGCAGATGAGTCTAAACCCCCCAAATTACACAAATAAAACAAACAAACAAAGATCTCCACCTTCCCAGCACTTTTAGTAGGCTATTGCAATGCTCTGGTGAACATTTGGATTAGCTCTTAGCTAGCGAGTGCGCTAGCATGCTCCACATCATACTGCTGGTTCAGTAATGAGCCCCATTAATTATGTAAAGGCAGTGATGCAGATGGACCTAATTAATTGTCTCCCGTCACCCCGTTGATTACTGTACCTGGAAGGGAGGTGTTAATTTCTGTAATACTTAAGCAGGTACGCAAACTGTTTTGTCAGAGCCACCGCCTTGACAATGACAGAGTAGAGTGCAGTCTCGCCCGCTGCAAATCTCTTTTGCCGTTAATTCACCGAAAGGAAAGTTTCCCGGTGGTGGTGGTGACATTGTGTTAATTGAAGGGGGGAGAGATGAAAGGGAGGAGGGAGTGAGGGGGGGGAGCCAGAGTGGTGTGGCCCTGGAGATGTTTTCGCAACCTGATCGCATCAACATTTGCGTACCTCTGTGCCGTTTGTCTCCGTATGTCTAGGTAATGGGTTACCGGCGGGCGAGTTTGGGAACACCCAAGGTGCTTTGCAACAACAGCATGGTCGGTAGGAGGGGGGGGGGGTGAACCTGTTGAGAATCAAGCAGCACAGATTGGAGAGGAAATGATAACTAGTCTGGGAGGCTGGTTGTTAATCATATAAAGACACATTGTGTTTTCCATCTTGATCTCCAGTAGAGTAGCTGTCTGATGCCACCTGAGCAGATTTCAACCTAAACACACTCTACATTCAAGTTCTAAGCTGCCAATTGTGATCGTATATTCATGCTACTGTACACTGAGACACCAGAGACATCCTTTTTCCTCCTACTTACCCCATGACAACAAATAAATGAACAAATCTTCTCATCACAAAAAGTTCATTCTGAAATATTTTACTGATCATATATACTCATGTACAGTAAGATTGTATGTCTTGCTTTTCAGAAAGAAAGAAAAAACATTAAGAAGAAATTATTTTGTAGATAATGCAGCCTACTTTATGTAGGCTGCATTATTATTATATATTATAGTACTGAAGCTCAGAAGCATCCTTTCATAATAATCATAATAAAACATCCCAGCATGTAATGCAACCATACCAATAATACGCAGAATACAGCACATGTTGAATTCATCTGCCTTATGCTGTGCAAATGGTACAGTCAAGTGAGTCTGAGGCCACCTGAGACTCCAACCTCCAACCCTGGTGAAGGAAGAGCAGGTTTGGGAATGAAAGGTGGACAGAGGGAGCAGTAAGCCGTGACAGGACACACAGGAACCGCTGTCACACAACAATAGAACCCTCAGCTCCTGGACAGGAACCCATAACAGCAACACAGGAACCCCAGGAGAGAGGAGGAGCGGAGGGCTTCCCTGAAAGAGGAAGGCTCATCTTGAGTCAAAGGGCGTGCTATGGTCTATATTGTGTGTGTGTGTGTGTGTGTGTGTGTGTGTGTGTGTGTGTGTGTGTGTGTGTGTGTGTGCGTGCGTATGTGCGTGCGCGCGCGCGCACGCGCGTGTGTGATTGGCTACTTCTATGTGTGGGGTCACCAGAGTGCTGCATCTCCCAACCCCCCTCGACCCTCTGTCAAAGAAAGACACGTGGTCTGCCTGTTTACATATATACCGTAGGTACACATGTTTACGTGTTTGCATGTGTGCACACACTTATGCATGTGTGAGTACATGCATGCAAACCGTCCCGCACGCTTTTGCATGTGCGTTTCACATTAGAGTGGCTTCTTCAATTACAGCGGATGTTTTGTGTGTTTTTTTTAGTGGACAGTGCTGAGGGGCCTGATGGCCCCAGGCTACGACAGGCAGGCAGGCAGGCAGGCAGGCAGGCAGGCAGGCAGGGACAGCAGCACACAGCAGTCACAGCCAGAGCATTAGAAGCTCAATATGAGATATGACTGCACAGGGCTGCATGCCTCTGTTCCTGAAAAGGTCATGGACTTTGCTGGGCAGTAATGTGTGAAAGCACAATGGTTAAAAAAAGAGCGGAAAAAATAGGGAGAACAAAACACACACAACCTCTCTCCTTCCCAAATTACATGTATAGGGTTTGTATGGACATGCACACACACATACAACACGCACGCATGCACGCACGCACACACACGCACACACACACACACACACACACACACACACACCACTCAAACTGACCGCCTCCATTCAAAGTGGTGCTAGAGCCCTGTCACTGTCCATTTATAATGAAGACAGTCACCGAGGGGGATGCTAGCCAAGGGGTCAGCATGGCTTGCAGGTGATTGGAGCAGAGCAGTTCTTCTCAAGATGCTTGGCATTACTGTTTAAAAAAAGACAACAGATAAAGAGAGGGATTCTGTAATCACAATATTGGACATCACGGCTATTGAAGTATAACTGTACATCTGATTCCTGTTGATTCCTCAGCTTAGGCACCAGTGTTTTAGCTATTCAAACTAATATTACTATACTACTATAAACAGAAAATATATATATTAAGATAGCACAATAGGGATGGGTATTGTTTTGTATTTTTTTCGATACCGGTGCTAAAACGATACTTTTAAAATGGTACCGGTGCCTAAATGGTGCCTGAACCAATACTTTTAATTTTTTTATTTAAATATTTAAAGAGCAGATTTAAAGTGGATTTTTCTTTATTTAAAAACAATTTCAAGTGGCACGCTCCAAATGATAATGTTAGTGAAGGTGCATGCATCACTGGTTTCAGAGCACCAGAGGGCAGATATTTCATTCAGCAGCACCGGTTGTAAAGGTACTGGTACCGGGTTTCGGTACCCGACCCTACTGATCAGCAGCTCCAGCCCTGCCAGTTCTTTATCAGGTATGACTGTCCATCTTGTCTATGATGGAGGATAATGAGCTGAGGTGCTTGTGTTAATCATACAGTAGCTGTACAGTTAGTGCAGTAGTGCTTGGCTTGGTTTTCCTTGGCAGTACTAATCCATAACAGAGGTCAGCATGTAGCACACAGATGCTTGGATACACACACACACACACGAGTGGAGTTATACAGTATTACAATTACATGCTGTCAAATGACCAAAATTCATTTTTGCAACAGACAAACATAAAGGACATCTATTTTTGAGTTCTTATGTGATCACATTGACATTCTCACACACACACACGGTAGATGTTTTTCCCAAAGCTTGAGGTTACAAGTTGCTTGTTTGCAAATCCTCTCCAGCAGCAAGGAGGAGTGCCTCGTATTGTTGTCGACGTTTCACAAGGTGACGCCCACACTTTTCTAGCATGTGCTACACCGTCTCATCCCAATTGTAGACCGAGCCACAGTCGCAGATAGAGAGAGAATGGGAAAAGCGTTCCAGTATGAACTCGTCGGTGTGAACAGTTTAATTACAGGGAGTGTCAGCCCGACTGCTTAATGTGTCCCTCACAATTAATCCAGGGAGAGGATGTCATTATCTAGCAAAGCCCGGGCCTGGGCAGGCTTCTCTGTCAGAGGGAGGCAGGGAGGGAGGGAGAGAGATAGTCAAAACAAGGAAGCGCCTTCGGTTAGCAGCCCGCGGTCCACTTCCGTGTCACACAGGAGGATCGGTAAGATACTTAGAGATCTTCTCAAAACACCGCGTCCTGATTCGTTTTGGGCCCTTTCCCTCTCATGGCTCCGCCTGTCAGTGAGGAAGGCCCTTTTCCTTTCATTTCATCATAATATGTTGCATCGCCTGTCAGCTGTCAAAACACGTCCAGCTGGAAGAAGCCAAATTGACTCCACATGTTTTCAACACTTCGGGCCACCCTTCCCTTCCCTCCTCCGCCTCCCCCTGCTTCTTCTTCCTCCTCCTCCTCCTCCCATCAGGCCAAATCCTCAGGAACCCTGGGCCGTTTCTCTTGCCACGGCGTAATGCAAACCAGAAGGCAACAAATTGGACTGTCGGCGAGCGAGAGAAGACTTTCGCAGCAGCTCAGAAACATGGCGAGCAAAAATTAAGAGGACTCATCTCGCGCCATTTCCGGAGGGTTTGCGACCGCACCGCCTGGCTTACATTTGTGTTGCGGGGTGGGGAGCCGGGATTTTAACGATCATTTTGATAGATTAATGTTAGATTTGTAGTCCAGTGAGAAGCAATTACGGAGGAAACAGAAGTTACTTATGCCAGTTGAAGAAGCATTACAGGGCACTTGTGCGAAAAAGATTTATGAGCTGTGGCATGTCACACATGCATACATACTGTATGTGTGTAGGCTCAAAACCAACACACACTTACACACACACACACACACACACACACACACACACAGCTTCTGACTCCAGAGGTTTTAACTACTCCAATTTGACAGATTTGATTCTTTGTGACGATCCGTCGTGAGTCACTTCTTTCCCCCCTCTCTCTCCCTTGCTTTGCTTGAAAGAGTTTGACCTTGGCTGAGTCCTGCAGCCTGGAGGGGATGAGGAAGCTCTGGTGATTGTGACAGGTGTCGCATCTTAACAGCCCCACATGACATCCCGAGGAGAGATAAGACGTTTGGAGATTTTTCATAAAGGTTTTACTCATAACCTTAAAGACATTGCAGCGTGTGTATGTGTGCGTATGTACTGCTGATTCCCAGCCCTGTTATTGGCTTGGATACTTGTCACCTCCAGCCTGCGAGGCCTGATGAGGTGGAACCTACTCCAAAGTCAGGTTTCACATATCACAGGCAGTGCTCAACTCTAGCATCTGTCTGCAGCATCTTAATGAACTCCCCAAAATGTTAAATGAGCACAATGTCTTAACATTTTCTAGTTAGGATTTTTAAGTTAAAATCCCTGCTCCGGATGAAAAATACGAGAACAATGTTTTCCTCACCATGAAACGTGAAGGAAACATTCCTAGAAACAGGTAGTAGCCTGGAATTGAACTAGTGCAGTGGAAGGTGAATGTGTGTGGTTTGGGTGGTGGGTTGACGGTATACTGTACTGTATATGCCCTCAGTTCAATCCAAGTCATGCCAAGATGTGTTCTAGTGTGAGCACAGTTTTAAATTTAAGACAAATTGTTTCATATGTAACCAATGACCACAACTTTACCCTAATCTTAACAAAATTGTTTTTGTTGCCTAAACCTTAAAATTGACCATAACCAAAGTGGTTTTACTTGCCTGAACTGAATCATTAGCAAACCTAGCTAACCGTGTCCAGTTTGTGCTATTGTCACATAATCCAATTGCTTTCTATCTTCACAAATGTCTGCAACATCAAATCTACATTTCAGAGTTAGCACTCATATCACACAACGGTACATTGCGATGGTACTTTTTGTAGCTACTGTCTCTGTCAGATGCGTGTACTCTTAAAATATTGCTGTCTCTGTATTTCCAATGAGGTTCCATCAACCAAATGATGCAGAATAAGTTAAGTTATCCTTTATTTATCCCCATGGGGAAATTCATCCTCTGCATTTGACCCATCCTCTACTAGGAACCTTCCTAGAACTAGGAGCAGTGGGCAGCCGCAGCCGCAGTGTAGCGCCCGGGGACCAACGCCAGTTCTTTTGCCATTGCCTTGGTCAGGGGCACTGACAGGAGTCTTAACCCTAACCCGAATAAGCATACATATTCTATATGTGCATATACACATCTGCTTTGGTTATACAAAGGAGATTGTGTCACCTACTTTGTATGTGTTAACCTGTTTGGCTGCACCGTCAGTTGGCAATGTTTACATCTGCTAGAGTTACAGGCTTGAGCTTTCACATGTGCAGCTGCAGTGAAATCGCTCAATATATCAATCATCTATAAATCAGGCATTGACTCCGTTCAAATAAATCACTGTTTCGAATGTCTCACTATTTACCCTGCTTTGCTGTGCGCCTTACTTGACAGCAGTTAGCTTTGATCAATATATAGTAAGTAGGCAGACATTCTGATCAAGATGGTAATAATGATTAAAATGCAGATGTCATTCATTTGTGATTAAATATCCTGTTAGATGTTATAAAAAAATGAATGACATATCATTTCCTTTCATGAATAAAGTTGCAGGTAAACTTCCACACGCTCCACAACAAACCTGGAAAAGTGATCTCCTCAGGGCCTTGGGTGAGTCAGACTGGGGTGAGTCAGACTTGGGTGAGTCAAGGATGGGCTGCTCTCTGAGTTGTTTACTGTAGGCTTTATTTTCCCGCAAAGGAGATTAGTAACAGTGAATTATGCATATCTTATTTTCTGGATTATCTCGAGCACTCAGAGATACTATCTCACCAGAAAATCTCTTTTAAAGTCGTTCAATTTATTCCGACTGTAAATATAGTCATTGTTGCTTGTTTATCTTTTCTCGAAGTCCAATTTAGTCTGTGCCACTTTGGGACGGAGTCTATTATATCGCACCGCAGCTATGATTATTCATGTTGAAATATTTATAGACAATAGCCTTCGCTTCATAGGCACAGTAATGAGAAGAGGTTGGATCAGCCAACGTGAAAATGCACTGTAGCGTACGAGCTATTTTGCCACTGTGTGTGTATATGTGAGCGTCTCTGCATGCCAATATGAATGGCTGGCCTGTCTTGACCATTGGTGCGTTTAAGCAGACACAGACCTTTACTTCAGCCAAATCAGGCCCAATGTGTGCATCCACGCCATTCTCAAGCTGCTCCAATTAGATCTGCCGCCCGGCCACATATTGGCCAAATTTACAATAATAGCATATCTGTTTCCATTCTAATGGCTGACATTGTCTGGTTTATCCATGCGTGTGCGTCGGTGGTCCTTAATGCTTTGTGGTTTAGTCTGTTCTCAGCCAGCCAGTCTTTAGACTCTTTGTGTTTGTGTGTGTGTGTGCACGTGTGTGCGCGTGTGTGTGTGTGCGCGTGCGTGAGTGTGTGTGCACGTGTGTGCGTGTGTGTGTGTGCGTGCGTGAGTGTGTGTGCGTGCATACATGCATGTATGTATTTATTTGTGTGTTGCATGAATGCTGTCTGTGTGTGCCTATTTATTTGTGTGTATATGTATGTGCGGTATTGTTTGTGTGTGTGTGCCTGTGTGTGTGGGTGTGTTTGTGTATTATCTATGACCCTAGTGCATGTGTGTGACTGTGCGTGGATATGACCATGAGCGTATGTGGGCACACGTGTGTACAGTGACAGTCTGTGTCTGTTGCATGAACCCGATGCACAGCAAACAGGCCTTGAACCAGGGCCAGCTCTGACAGGGTGTCGGTGGTGGTGAGGTGGAGACAGACAGGGTGGTGGTGGTGCAGTGGAGACAGACAGGGTGGAGGTGGTGGAGTGGAGACAGACAGGGTGGTGGTGGTGCAGTGGAGACAGACAGGGTGGAGGTGGTGGAGTGGAGACAGACAGGGTGGTGGTGGTGCAGTGGAGACAGACAGGGTGGAGGTGGTGGAGTGGAGACAGACAGGGTGGAGGTGGTGGAGTGGAGACAGACAGGGTGGAGGTGGTGGTGGAGTGGAGACAGACAGGGTGGTGGTGGTGAGGTGGAGACAGACAGGGTGGAGGTGGTGGAGTGGAGACAGACAGGGTGGTGGTGGTGGTGAGGTGGAGACAGACAGGGTGGAGGTGGTGGAGTGGAGACAGACAGGGTGGTGGTGGTGAGGTGGAGACAGATGGGGTGGAGGTGGTGCAGTGGAGACAGACAGGGTGGAGGTGGTGGAGTGGAGACAGACAGGGTGGAGGTGGTGGAGTGGAGACAGACAGGGTGGAGGTGGTGGAGTGGAGACAGACAGGGTGGAGGTGGTGGAGTGGAGACAGACAGGGTGGAGGTGGTGGAGTGGAGACAGACAGGGTGGAGGTGGTGGAGTGGAGACAGACAGGGTGGAGGTGGTGGAGTGGAGACAGACAGGGTGGAGGTGGTGGAGTGGAGACAGACAGGGTGGAGGTGGTGGAGTGGAGGGACTGACCCTCTATAGCTTAGAGAGCCTCTGTACAGCACACACTCCTCTCCTCCCCACCTTCCCCCAACTCCCTGCTGCCTAGCCCCAAGCGCCCGCAGGCACTGGAGATGCACGCATGCGTTGCCTCACTGTGTGCGGCTTTGTCTGTTTGTGTGTGTGTGTGTGTGTGTGTGTGTGTGTGTGTGTGTGTGTGTGTGTGTGTGTGCGCGTGTGTGTGTGTATGCGCACACGCGCGCGCACTCGTGCGTGCGCGTGGATTAGGATCTGTGGACAAAAGAAGCAACCATGTCTACCTCTCCTCTCACTTGGCAATAATCATTGATGCTCCTTTCTGCTGGATCTGTTAAGCTAGCATGCCCACTGTGTGACTGTCCTTTGTTTAGATAGAGAACATGCAGTGAAATCAGTGCCAAATGGAAAGACAAATCTCTAACACCGTGATATTGTGGCTCCAATAGAAGTCAAATAGATGGAGAGGATATTTTGACTTAAATCAATATTCTGGTGGTCATTCGGGTGATGGAAGACGGCTTCCACAGAACGGTTGACAAAGTTGTGAAGAAAATAAGCAAATTCCAAACGGCATGGGATTCAGAATGCTGATGTGTTCACATCAGCATTTACTGGACTCGACAATCCAGTGGCACTATTCACACGTGAAACACAATTCCACAGCAGCATTATTATTATGCAGCCATCTTTGTCCAGAAAAAAAGATGAGCATGATACACAGGGGAGGGCCTTCATGTCCCTCTCATTCTGTAGTGCCATGGACACTAGTGATGCGTGGGCCGCAGTTATAACCGCGCTGACCGCGGATATCCCACCCCGTGGGCGGAATCATAAAAACAAACATTCTGATTAATAGCGGATGGGTTGCGGGCGGTTGAAACGATGTATCATTAATGAGGAAAAATAATTATTAGTTATTATTATTATTATATAATTATTATTAGTTCTCTAGTCTATGAACGTATTTTAAGCTACATTTTTCGTCAGGCACATTCTTAGTCACCTATTGTAGATCCCCCAAAAGGCCCACGGCCGTAAACAAAACGATAGCCATGTGCTAGGTTGCTAGGCTCCACTTTTAGTCCATATATGGTCAATGATGTCACCCTCAAAAAGGAGTCTCCACTGAAGACGTGTTTGAAGAGAAGACACGTTCGTATTTTCCCATACAATGAGGCAATCCAGCAAACTAAACTTAAAGCTATAGCGTTAGCCGAGTAAGCTACATGAGGGCAAGTGGTGGACTGGACATAATACAGCATGGAAGTTTATTGGACTGCAGCGATCGCACCAATGGCAGCAGAAACCGTAATTTTGCTCCTTTTATAGCGTTGTGAAATGTCGGGTGCATGGCGGGTGCGGATCTATAAATAGTATGAAATAATTTACGCGGATTTATGGCGGGCGGATGGTTCATGCATACACGCGGATTAGGATGGCATAAAAGCTCATCCGCGCATCTCTAATGGACACCATTAGGCTCTCATAGCACATCCAGCTGATTGGCTTCCAGAGGGCTGTGCAGCACAGACAGTGGTGTAGATATAGGGGGACGGTTTAGAATGAAGAAGACTGGTTGAAGAATGAAGATAGTTGGCAAGATGTTAACCAGTGTCTCTGTGAAAGACTATAAAGCATGATTTTTCATAATAGTGATTGATACGTAGAACAGGGGAATGCAGTATACCGGATAAATGTGTACGGCCCAGATAACAGTGGTAGCACCAGACACCATGGCATCTCATCACCACACCAGCCAGTGGGCATCCATGTTTGGGCATGTCCAAGTTTGTCATGAAGAAGTTTTTGTGATGGCCACGAGATAGGATGAGCTGGTCCAGTGGCCCAGATGAGCTATTCCACCACCAAATTCGCGTAGCTAGAACTGCTTCTATAAATACTACAATACTACAAAATATGACAATAGTTCCAAATGTTTCCTGACAGACTGCAGTGTATGTCAATGCTTCCTGGCAATATTTCCAGCCAGTTTGACTCCAGTTTGTCTAATGTTTAGCGCAGCATCAAAGTTTCATTACAGGAAGTGGCCCACCAGCCAGATGACTTGGCATCCCATAAAGAGGTCCACACCATGCAGTGTAAGAACTCCTTCAGATAGAAAGCTCTCTCTGGGATCCAGGCTCAGCACATCACGGCCAGTACCAGCCTGTACTGTACCACGCCCACAGTTCTTTCCTCAACCCTGTTCCAGACCCAGTACCAACTCGAGTCCCATCCCCATTCTATCCTAGTTCCAGCCACATCTCTCTCCCCAAAACCATGGGCCGGCCCAAATGAAGAAACCATGTTTACACAGGATAAGTGTGCTGCACCACTTTCCTCACAGGCCGTGAGAATGTGCGTACCAGAACACATCCAAGATACAAGATGTTTATTCCCACTCGATGTACAAGTACACACGTGTGAAATTCTTGAGCTGTGTTGTGTTCCGTTACACATCGTCATCATCATCATTGCCTCACCATCAACATCGTCAGTAAACGTCGGTCATGCTTGTTATGCATCTTCTTGGTACATCAACATCAGAACATCCTCATCAATATTACAATGTCTCACAGACTCACACCATGCATGCATAGTACTGTACACAGTCTTCTGAGACCGACTAGTGTGATGTGGCAAAAAAGGATAATCTAAGTGTAAATTTGGGTGACATTTTATTTAGAGCTTTTTTTGGGCACACACAGATTACTACACCCAAATATACATAGATTACTACACCCAAATATACACTGATTACTACACCCAAATATACACAGAGTTGTATCCACCTTATTTCTAGCTGCCATGATGCCTGATGGGTGCTTCTTCCGCTTCCGGTGTAATAGACTGTTTTACAGTCTATGGTTTTAATTTGACAAAAAAAACATCTATGAGGATTTTACAGCAGAGCCATTCTGCTCTACAGCCGTGTCGTTCGGGTGCTGGGATAACGTAATGCATTGTGGGTAGTCGGCTACTGTGGCTAATGCTAGCGGCTAGCGTAATAGTTACTTTACATGGCAGTAAAACGCCACTGAATGACCAAATTGATTTAACTTTTAACCATTTCGAGTAACACTGTTTCCGTACGGACCCCCAGCGTTGGTTAGTTGTTTATAACGTGACTATATTTATAACTTTTATAAGGTCCTCCAGTTTCCGGTTTATAATTCGGGTCTGCAGCCGAGTATAACAAAGGAAATGGCAAGCTGCAAGTCACGTTAAACCGGACCTTGTACCCACAATTATCTTTTACAGTGGGGCATTCAAAAATAAGGTGGATACATTTGGCCCCAGATCTCCCCTCATCCTGAGCTCCAGCTCTCCCCTCAGCCACAGCTGAAGCCTCACATCCCACCTCCAGCCTCCATCCCGTCGCCAGGTCCATCCCCATGCAGAGTCCCAGGTCCAGCATGAGTACTCCAAGCGCGCCCCCTTCCCCCCACACACACACACACAGCTCCGGCCTCATCCCTAGTGTCAGTGCCAGCCTTAGTCCCGGCCCGGCTCTCTCCCCGGTCCCAACCATAGTCCCAAGCAGCCACAGCCTGGGCTTCCATGTGCGACTGACACATAAATAACCAAGCCTGTCCGCCACCCAGGCAAATTCAAATGCACCTGTCAGCGTGATGAAGCACCCGCCCGCAGGGAAGCATTGTTTACATTTTCACTCCACTCTTCACAAAAGTGAGATTCTAATTATTTTCCCACTGTAAATTAAAGCCAAGTGGGACAGAACTGCAAACGGAAAGGATCATGGCAGTGGCAGGAGAAAAGCCCGGCCCTCCTATATATATATATATATATATATATATATATATATATATATATATATATATATATATATATATATATATATATACATTGTGTGGAGGGTGGGAAAAGGCAGAAGGAAAGCGGGTGGGTGGCGGAGAGAGAGAGAGAGAGAGAGAGGGAAGGTCAGCAGCTTTTTGTCTTTAAGAGGGGAGAGAGAGAGGAGAGAGGCAGAGCATTCACACAGGCTGTATAGCAGCAAGTCTACTTGTGTTGTTGTGCTCATTACACACAGGGTCTGCAGATCTTCACCGGACTGGAATACATTATCCCCTCACATTTCATGCATAATAATGTGCCAAAAATGTGCTGTATTATTTGTCATACCAATGACGAGGGAGAGAGAGAGAGAGGTAGAGAGAAGAAGGGAAGGTGAAAGAGAGCGAGAGAGAGAGAGAAAGGCAGAGATTTAATTAGTCCATGGGAGCAATGCAAATGGCAGGTAAAATTAGACAGAGGAAGGCAGACCTGGGGATGAGAGTGTGCGTGAATGGTAATGATGGCTATCTAGTTTGGATCAATCACGGAGGGATCAGGGGGACTGACAGGCGCGCTCGTGCCCACGCCTTAGGCTCCTGTCCTGGACGGTCGCCAGCCCGTCTCAGCCTGCCTGCCCATGGAGGCCTGTGCTGTTCTCCTCCCTTCAGTCACACACACACACACACACACATATAGTATACATGTATGCATATGCTATATACTTATGCAGCACACATGCAAATGTTCAAATACATTAAGTTAGGTACACGCATACTCTTAGTTGGGAAAGCATCACATCTGACACCTGGAGATGAGTCACTCTGGGGCCTTGTTAGTTTGTGTTTATTAATCATTGATGCAACACCCCATACCCCCTCCCCCCACCTCCACCCCCGATGGCAGCGTTTTCAAAATGGTGGACTGGGAGGGCACATTAGTCGACTGTGGGTGACTTCTGATTTGCTCTCCAGGCCTGAGATTGGTTCATGTCTCGACACGTTGTTTTCATTATCCCGGGCATCAGTGGGAAATGGCAAAGGGGTTCTGCAAGGTCACAGGGTCATTTAAAGTTTGGGGTACTGCTTTGGTTATCAGCGGAGGCAGGGACGGGGCTGGATGGGGGTCACATTGGAAATGACCTTTCGTTTAATTATGGTCCAGCTCCAGACACTGTATTTACATGACATGTCACAAGACGGAGGGAAATGTCACACAGTGATATTTGTGACAGTCAAGGACGTGCTAGACAAATATATAAAATGCTCTATACCTCTCCCAGATATAGCTGGTACTAGAATAGTCTCTCACCCAGTGGAAAATTGCTATTTAATTCCCAGAAACGGTCTGCCCTCTTTTGAGCTGTTAGTTGCAAGTTTAAATCCTAATTTAGGTGTGAATATGGGTCACTTTTTAAATATAACACAAAAGAAGATCTGTTTTAGAATGTCGTCCATTTATCCTTTATCTTTGAGGCAGTGATGCCTATTCTCTGGCCTCAAACTATTAAAACAAAAGCATCATTATATCAGTGAGATATAGAATACTATTCCCAAATCCACCTCCTGACATATTTTCCATTTGTGCACACTTTAATGAAGATGATTGACACGTCAGGTACATTTTATTACAATTCACATAGGATAAAAAAAAAATCTCTCCACAGACACCTGTACTTAAGTATCTAAGCCCTGAATGCTTTTATTCTGTATTCATATGTGGATGTGATATGATACAGTGATATATAAACTCCCATCTCAGAGAGACAGACAGACTATTTGTGATCCATGGTGCTGTGTCTGTGCCATCCCCACTTCCTGTGTCCCCCCCCCTGCATTTGCGGTAATGTCTACAAATCCTGATATTTATGTCCCTGCTGGAAAACATGGTTTGCTGTTTATAGTCCCCCGCTAAAAGAAAGCAGGGCCGTCTCTCCTGATGCAAGTCAAGGGACTGATGCAGACTCTATCAGATTTCTAAATACAGACCCCGACAATAAATCCCGGGTTGATTGGCTTTGAATTGGGTTAGCTCACTTGAATGCTATCTGCTTAACCCACAGCTGGCCTGCCTGCTCCATGCAGGCATTGCACCTAAATCAGTCACTTAGCGCTATCAAATGGAACAATGGTGGAGTGGAGAGAGCACTCAGGCTATAGGGCTAGAAGCCAGGCTAGCACCGTAACGCAACACAACACAACAGACCAGAACAGAACAGAGCCATAATGCAACACAACAGACCAGAACAGAACAGAGCCATAATGCAACACAACAGACCAGAACAGAACAGAGCCATAATGCAACACAACAGACCAGAACAGAACAGAGCCATAACACAACACAACAGAACAGAGCCATAACACAACACAACAGAACAGAGCCATAACACAACACAACAGAACAGAGCCATAACACAACACAACAGACCAGAACAGACCAGAACAGGGCCTTTCCTTTTGTTGCGTCTCAGCAGTGATATGTGTCCTGAGAGCCATGTTGCATTGCATGAAATGGCGTCACCCAAACCCAACACACAAACACCTTTTCACGGCTTTGTCTTGCGTCGTCACATGGATTTCACATGCTAATTGGCGTGGGATGATGCTATGGCTAACATAGAAATTAAAAATAGATCCTGCAAGCGAAAATACAGACACATGCACAACACACAGGGGCATTTCAGCAGGTGTGTGTGTTTAACCAAAGTGACTTTGAGTATGGAGACTGAAGCCACAATTTCTATCAACCGCTGTGGTTCTTCAAACTCTGGAGAGGGGACCCAAAAGGGGTCACGGTCCGACTTCTTTCGGGTCCCCCGCATGACCAGAAGAGCAATATTTTTCCACTGAGCGTTGGTCGCAACTGGACAAACAAACACGCTGTTTTCTCTCTTTTCCATCATGACTGGAAATGTTTGAGAATCCTTTGCTGGTTCGCAAACATACTGAGACACTCATTGCAGGGAGAGAAGGCCTTTTCTCCGCACTGCTCGCTTGCGTTTCCTGGAGAAAGCAGCAAATCAACACATGTACACTATCCAAACACATTGATTGCTGCCTCGCAGAGGTGCTGATTACTTAAGGAATTCAGCTAATCAGCTTTCCCCAGTGTGAGCCGTAGTGTGAGCCGTGGCCGAGCTAGAGGCACAGCTCAGGCCATTCCACTAATGAGCGTCCGAGTTAGCGTTAAAGAGATGCATCCCCGCGTCCTCCCCTCCCCTCCCCTCCTCTCCCCTCCCATCCCCTCCCCTCCTTAAATGTTCTCGGCTGGCCTTCTTTTCTGTTCTGCACTCGTGACTCTTTGACATTTTGACAACGAGGTCCTTTCTACTCACGGGGCTGTCTGCTTTGCAGTTTAGGCAATGTCTCTAATTACAAGTGGGGTAATGGCTCACGCTGTTTTCTCGGCGAAGTGCCTAGAGTTGTGTTTGGCTCGCCATTTATAAGTGTGGGGTGACATCGATACGCCGCCAAATTAAGGCTCTCCTTCAGCATGACCCTGCCACTCACGGCCCGCTGAATGAGTTAGCTTTTTTTCCTCCCTCCTCTGTTTTTTTAGACGAATCATAATTACAGAGCCAATTAGGAGGTCACCTTGAGTTTTACAAACTCTGCTTGAAAAACTTCCTCCTCTTGGTGACTGTGAGACTGTGTGTGTGTGTGCGTGTGTGTGTGTACGTATGTGTGTTGTTTACAAGTGTATATACTGTAGTACTGTACATAGTTTGTGTAGGCGTTATGTTGAACCAAAGCCTTGTGCCTCATATTTTAATGAGGTTTCCTTGCCTAACAGGGAATAGAGTAGAAACTATGTGGGCCTGCCTTTGCCTGGCTAAATTAGGATTGTATTTAGGAAGGAATGGATAATATATAAGCCTTCATTTTGCTCTGTGTGTGTGTGTGTGTGTGTGTGTGTGTGTGTGTGTTGGGGGGGGGGGGGGGGGTGTTACTATTCTGTCTATTCAGTTCATCAGATGCAGAGGCTGATCTACCCTGATGCATGTGATCAGTGGACATCCAAGCCTTTAGAGGCAGACACCATGAGAGAGAGAGAGAGAGAGAGAGAGAGAAAGAGAGAGAGAGAGAGAGAGAGAAAGAGAGAGAGAGAGAGAGAGAGAGGGCTTCCATGATCTTCACACATGGATGACTTGGAGTTACATGACCTATATAACATGTTACACGCTCTGCTTGCTCCCTGTGTCTCGCCCTAATAGAGCAGGGCAGTGCATTACAGGTGCAGGGTGCAACCTCCCCCCAAAGAGGCATAAACAACCCTGCCACCAGGATCATGTGTACGCATGATCACAAACACAACCTGCTTTGTTTACCTGCTGTCGCCGAAGCCCCATAGGACTCGCACACTACGAGGGATTAGCATGCTTATGTACTCCAGTGGTGCTCCAATGAAAATGAACAGCGTGATGCTTGAGATAGATGAGAGGCGTAATGGGGCACAGTTCAGCATGTTGCACAATTGGCAGGACAGATTCTTAGCTGTGGGCGAGAGGCATCATCAATGCATGGTGCACCAGTACTCAACAGCAGTTAGCTTCAAGTGAGAATCCGGAAGATGTTCATGTAAGTAAATGTCTGTAAAGTCACTATATACAGTATCTCCAACTGTAACACAATGGTGATTGAGCCATAGAGACACTGCATGAAATAGGCCACGCCCATCACGGGGAAAAAGCTCCGTTCATTTCCACACATCAGCGTCATTTTCCTTGAATTAAACATAGCTAAAAGCTGTTGTGTGGTGGGCTGCGCAGACAACAAATGTAAAAAATCGACAGTTAAAGTTTTTTTGTACTCCCAAGGAAAACAAGGAAGCCATTGAGAATTGGCAAGAAGAAAGATGTGGATGTTGCTGTCAATGAAGTAAGTTGGAGTGTTCATCTTCCGTATATACGATCTTTTTGTGCAACACCCGGCCATGCACGCGACATAGGAGGACGCCAGGATTGGACGGGAGTTTGTGCGCCCCGTTTTGGGCGTGGTTTCTGAATGATGACGCGCTCCGCAGTGTCTCTATATGGCTCATTGATGAAAGCCCTTGCATCTCTCTGTATTATAAAATTTATGAACTTGTGTCTGTGGCGACACTTTCCCCGCCCCCCCAAACTAAAAAAACAACAACAAAAAGATATCACAAGCAGCGCACAGTTCATGACGTGTTTCGTTTCCCATCACCCAGCACCCGCCAGAGAGAGTAGGCGGAGTAGGAACAAGTTGCTGTTGTTTCCGCGTTATTATGATCCCACTGGAGATTTGGGCAGAACACACCCTGTGCCCGCCTATGCAGCAGTCAAGCCCCAGGAGCGAGCCTTTTGTTCACTTTTGACAGCTCAAATCTCCCCCACACACACACACTCTGCGCCCAGCCGCCCATGTGTCATAGTGATCTCCAGTGGGATCCATACAGTAATAACGCACCACCTTTTCTTCTTTTGAGTCGTGTGGCGGTTGGCATCCAAGTGTTGCATTACTGCCCCCACTGGCCAACTTGAATGCATTAAGGAGAAGGGAAGAAAAACTTCACATCACATATCTGCAATTACTGCTCATGGCCATAGGTGTTGTCAGGGACAAGAAAACTGAAATCTTCCAGATTATAACTTTAAGGAAAATGCTACTATGAATATTTTGCATGACTACAATTGTGTTGTGGTGCTCGAGTCACCTGACCCGGTCGTAACACCTTCAATTATGCGAATTTGGAGGATACTCATGGGTAGCTACTGTATGAGAGGTGAGGTAACAGGTAGGGATGGGGGGGGGGAATCAATACAGCATAGTATCGGGATATTTTGTGCGTAATATATCGTATCGTGGGGCATCTGGTGATTCCCATCCCTAGTAACAGGTGCCCCAGAATCTCCGCAATGGAGTGCCAATCCTGGGTGCATTTGTGGCTGAGATATATACTTGGTTTGACTATCGTACTTATTGCAAGTTACTTTTGACAAAATCGTGTGTGTGTGTGTGTGTGTGTGTGTGTGTGTGTGTGTGTGTGTGTGTGTGTGTGTGTGTGTGTGTGTGTGTGTGTGTGTGATTTACCAGCCCATATCCATCACATACCTCACACCCATCTATGTACCTGCAGTTGTCTGGAGCTATAAGGTTTCCTCGGTGGGCTAAAGTCCTGCAAGACTGTCTCATTGACTCTATTCACCTTATGCAGAAGAGACAGTCTGGCTTGAGAGACTAACAGGAAGTGTAAACACAATCGGAAGTTCTGATTGTGTTTACACTTCCTGTGACTCATCAACCTAGTCTGACTCATACAGTATACGTGAGTCAAACTAGGTTTGACCAGGTGAGTCAGACTAGTTTGAGCAGGTAAAACAGCCGGTGTTTTGAACAGGGAGTCGTGACACAATGGGCCAAGTGGGCGGGGCTACATAAGGTGAATAGTCAGGCACAACCAAATACAAAGCCACGCCAATGCAGTCTGACCTTCGACCACTCACAGCCCAGGTCATAGTGGCCTTTGGCTTCATCCACAGCATACCTCCCACCTTAATTGAACCGAGGCTGCCTAACCAAAAGAGTTATGACGTCTCAATATTTGAGAGCTCCATATTTCCCAACGCTTCTTGACAGTTACTATGCAAGAATACGCCAGAAATATTTCTATTTGTCCCCGAAAGTCACTTGTAGCAGTTCCAGCGTCCTCAGATGTGCAACATTGTTGAACTCCATGCATGTAAGGATGACAGTAAATGACAGAGGATTTTCTGTCAGGCGTTGAGTTGAGTTGAGATCATTCTCAGGTCACACACAGAGGAAGGTAATTACATTGCAGTGAGTAGTTGCCCAGGTATGCGTCACTAAACTTTCTCTCTGCATATCTCCCCCTCCTTCCTTGTCTCCTTTATAACTACAGCTTTCTCTCTGTCTCTCTCTTCTTATGTGGCTTTAGATGCCACCGACTGCTCCAACAGGTTACTTATCGTGTCTAATTGTGTGTGTGTGTGTGTGTGTGTGTGTGTGTGTATTCAAGTCACTACTCTCACACAGTATGTGTATGTCTTCCTGCCTTTCCCCTCTATCCCTCTCTTCCTTCCCTCCATCATCCAACCACCCACCCACCCTCCCCCCTACGTCAATCTCTCCCTCCCTCCCTGTATGTGCCTCACTAGGTGGCAGTGTACGATCTCTCCCTCCCTCCCTGTATGTGCCTCACTAGGTGGCAGTGTACGATCTCTCCCTCCCTCCCTGTATGTGCCTCACTAGGTGGCAGTGTACTGACCTCCCTCCCTGTATGTGCCTCACTAGGTGGCAGTGTACGATCTCTCCCTCCCTCCCTGTATGTGCCTCACTAGGTGGCAGTGTACGATCTCTCCCTCCCTCCCTGTATGTGCCTCACTAGGTGGCAGTGTACGATCTCTCCCTCCCTCCCTGTATGTGCCTCACTAGGTGGCAGTGTACGATCTCTCCCTCCCTCCCTGTATGTGCCTCACTAGGCAGTGTACGATCTCTCCCTCCCTCCCTGTATGTGCCTCACTAGGTGGCAGTGTACGATCTCTCCCTCCCTCCCTGTATGTGCCTCACTAGGCAGTGTACGATCTCTCCCTCCCTCCCTGTATGTGCCTCACTAGGTGGCAGTGTACTGACCTCCCTCCCTGTATGTGCCTCACTAGGTGGCAGTGTACTGACCTCCCTCCCTGTATGTGCCTCACTAGGTGGCAGTGTACTGACCTCCCTCCCTGTATGTGCCTCACTAGGTGGCAGTGTACTGACCTCCCTCCCTGTATGTGCCTCACTAGGTGGCAGTGTACGACTACATCTGGACAGAGGAGGACCCCTTGGCAGGCTCTGCACCCCCCAATGCCGCCCCCCCCAGAGAGGGTGCACCCCCACGAGGAGCGGCGGGCGAGACCAGCACCCATGTGTCAGTCTACACGCTCTACCTGAGCAGGCTCCGGCAACGATACAGGCACTTCCTTCGACAACCGGATGGCACTATCATAGAGGTAGGATATCACTATAATATGTCCATAACATATTCCATAATGTGAATATAACATATCATTTAACAGGGGTTGGAGGTTCAGACACCCCTCCTACCCTCTGTGACTCACAGAGGGTAGGAGGGGTGAGAGGAGAGCAGAAACATGGATGCAGGCGTGTAAGCAGGTCCTTATTAAGATTCAGTACAAACAACAGACAAAAGTACAGCTCTGTGGTTATGGTTAGATTCAGTACAAACAACAGACAACAGTACAGCTCTGTGGTTAGGGTTAGAGTAAACAACAGACAACAGTACATCTCTGTGGTTAGGGTTAGATTCAGTAGAAACAACAGACAACAGTACATCTCTGTGGTTAGGGTTAGATTCAGTAGAAACAACAGACAACAGTACAGCTCTGCACTTAAGGTTAGATTCAGTACAAACAACAGACAACAGTACAGCTCTGTGGTTATGGTTAGATTCAGTACAAAGAACAGACAACAGTACAGCTCTGTGGTTAGGGTTAGAGTAAACAACAGACAACAGTACATCTCTGTGGTTAGGGTTAGATTCAGTAGAAACAACAGACAACAGTACATCTCTGTGGTTAGGGTTAGATTCAGTAGAAACAACAGACAACAGATCTCTGTGGTTAGGGTTAGATTCAGTACAAACAACAGACAACAGTACAGCTCTGTGGTTAGGGTTAGAGTAAACAACAGACAACAGTACAGCTCTGTGGTTAGGGTTAGAGTAACCATGGAGGAGAGGAGTAACCCTGACTTATTTTCAAAGCCTGCGTGTGTTCACTTCCACCCATCTGCTTATTTCAGCAAGGAGGAAACAGGTCTGACTTTCGTACTGATTTTTAAAAAAACGAAAGCATTTGCTCTGAGGATTAAGAATTAGTTCAACAAACCCGTCGTGGACAACTCAAATCACCTTCCCCTTGACCTTGGGATCTCCCTGAATGTATATTATAACAACCTTCTTTTTCCTTTTTTTTAATCAACAAACATTTACAATGCAAATTTCGACAGACACCTCATCCCATTTGAATACTGCATCATTCATCATCATCATTGGCTACATTGTGATTAGTTTCCATTTGTAACGTCTCAATACTCATATATCCTCCCACCCCCTCCAAGACAGACAGGCAGGCCACAAACACACTGATGCACAGACTGTCGCCTAATTAAATGTAGCGCAAATATGAAGTTTGGCTTTTGTCACAACTGCTACAGTAGCACATGCATTCACTCCTTTACCCAATCACTCTCTCTGTCCCCTAAGAGCAACCTGGATCATCCCCACAACACATTCATATGTTCACGTCTGGATGTCAGAAGGAAGAAGGGGTAGGCGGGATTTATTTGTGCTAACGGTTAGCTTTGAGGCTCTGTTGCGTTCTAATGGTTCTCCGTCATCATTTGAGTGATGGCGAGCCTATGTGTGTGTGTGTGTGTGTGTGTGTGTGTGTGTGTGTGTGTGTGTGTGTGTGTGTGTGTAAACACACCACATGACTATCTATTATTTGTATTGCTGTGTGTGTGTGTGTGTGTGTGGCCTCTGGACCTGTGCATGGCAGATGAGACACATCTCATCACAACGGAACACTAGTGCCCATACACACACATAGACACACACACACACACACACACACACACACACACACACACACACACACACACACACACACACACACACACACACACACACACACACACACACACACACACACACACACGGATGTCAGAAGTCTTCAGTTCCTCCAAAAAAATCGAATTCACTCATGGCACACTCAAAAACATGAACACGTACAGTATGTACACGCAATGGCCACCCAAACCATAAACATGAACACACACACATGCAGGTGCAGACTGCAGACACACATTTACTCACTCATGGACACAAACACGCACACGCACGCGCACACACACACACACACACACACACACACACACACACACACACACACACACACACACACACACACACACGCACACGCACACAGTCGTAGCTTAATCAGAATAATGAAATCCGTTCTTGGCATTTCTGCTGTGAGAAATAATTTCTCCCCTCCCAACCCTCCGCTCTTTGAACTGTGAAGACAGTTTCACCACGGCCACCTCACAGTGACAGAATGGAGAGCACTGTCCTTGGATGACACACACACATGCACGTGCACACACACCACCTTCTCTCTTTCTCTCTATCTCTCTCACACACTCTCTCTCTACCTCTTTCTCCCTCTTTCTCTCTCTCACGCACACACACACACACACACACACACACACACGGTGTCCCTTGGGTGTCCCTGTCTGTTCCTGGCAGCTTACAGTAGCAGGCAGGAACCTACAGTAGCGAGAGATGCCGATGGCGTCCTCCTTCACCCGCTGGTAGTGGGGAGCGATAACACCGACGCACAGCCTCGCCGAGAGAGCGCCGCGCCTTTTCCCCTTCCCCTCGCAGCGCGGACCCCCACTTTACATATTCAAAACTAATCCTCCCCTGAATATATAGACTGGTTTTATGTATAGAGCGAGATCCAGGAATCACCATAGGGCATCCCCGGCACTCGGAAGAACACTTGAGCTGATTTTATTAGTGCTTTATGTAATTCTGCCGGCGATATACACACACTGCGGGGTGCTGTGTACAAACTGGCCCGCAGATGTAAGGTGACAGCTCCTCGGAGAGAAATAACAGCCCGCACAGGCAATCCCACAAAGAATAAATACAAAATGAAAGAATCAAATAGAAAATGGCTCTACTATTCAATTGTAAGAGATTCAGTGACCAAAGTAGTGCATATACAGCAGGTGCTCTCCCTGCTTAGATTTATGGCATTTTAAAGCTATTTTTATGGCTTTTCCTGTATAGGCTTATTACTTTATTCACTTAACTGAATAATAGCATGGTTTATGGTGATGTGGTTACATCACTATGTTAGCAGGCTAAGCATTATGCATTAGGGATATTGTCTAGGCAATAAAGACTAATATAATTTGTTATTCTTTCAGTGAAATATCCCTGTGTATATTCACCGACTTCAAGTCAATTGTATTTATTACAATGCTTCCACATATCCCAAAAATAATCTTTACTCTATTTTTTCATGTCATTTAATCTACATTTTGTACAACATCTAAACCGATGTGATAGTTGTATTCTTTCTAGAGTCTGTTTTCTAATCCAGATCGTTAGTGTGGATGACACTTGAAATAGGAGAATGACAGTAACGACAGTATTCATTTGACTTCATTTGACTACATTTCTCTGTTAGTCAGTTTAAATGGCTAATCCTGCTACTTAAGTAGTCACATTGTTTACTGAGGAAATATTGACGGATGGCTCATTTCCTCTAAAGAGGCAGGCAGTGTCCTGGACACCCATGCCCCGGAGGACCTACTCCTCCCTTAGACTAACATGACCACAGCTCCAGGGGCTAGTAGCTTTGCATAATACCCACAAATTTACACCCAAAATTAGTCTAAACGAACAGCTCAGAAAGCAAGCGCTGGAAGTGCTGCCCTGAGCTATAGACAGTGTTTGGAAGGAATAAAACCGTGAGGTGTGTCCTGTTTGATTTGTTGGAGAATGTGAGACTGTGGGAAGCTGCTTGAGTGACTGAATAAAAGTCTCATGCGAATTCTGAATATTCATGTTTTTCTGTTGTTTTCTTCAGATATTATTGAAGCAGGTACTGTATGTTGACTAGAAGCTCAGCCCTCAGTTGCGTTAAAGAGGCAGCAAAGGAATGCAACGAGTGAATTTGAAGTTGTGGGTGTGTAGTAAAATATCATGATAATGAAGTCTTTATTGACTGGCATATTGAATTCTACATAAAGAAATTTCATATTAACGATCATGTGCTATCATTCAGTCTGTTGCCTCAGGCAGGCTGCTGTAATACTGACCATATAGGAGGAATGTTCCAGCTGAACAACAATACAAAAAAGTTAATGCAACGTTCCCATCAGTGTGCTCCAATAAAAGCCATTAAAGGTAAAGTGAGGTGTAGCTCTTCAAACGCTCAGTACCTATAAACAGATGTTCCCCAGCTGCCAACTCGCTAAATGCGCTGATGACAACAACTGCTGGGGCCGGAATGATGCAGGGAAATGCATCTATATAACCTAGGACCTTCAGAGAAGGCCTCATAACCACTCTGTCTGAAGAAACAAGATGGCTGATGCAGAAATTAATGCAGGCAAAGTCATTATCTTCCCTCCTAAAACCACAGTGGGTTTATGTCCCCCCGTGCCGTTTTTTCTCCCGGGCTAGCATTTAAGTGTGGATGGATTTATAAAAAGATAGGACAAGCCAACTGTGCTCCTTTCCTCTCCTTTCCTCCATATGGGAGGCATCTCGCTCGTCTCCTTTCCTCCATATGGGAGGCATCTCGCTCGTCTCCTTTCCTCCATATGGGAGACAGCAGCATGTGCAAGAACTGGCTCCACTTCTGTAAAACTAACATTAAAGATGCACAAGTAAAGCTCTGCCAGCTTGAATATTACCTCTCTGCAAATTATTTATGGCTCGGAAAAAACGCTGATGATAAGCATCTCGAGCGCCTTGTATAAATAAAAACACTTTTTCTGTGCAATTTCAACTCTCCTCCGCACCCGCGTCTTTTTAAATGAGACTATTTCTAGAAAAGAAGGAATCTGAGGTTCTCTCACAAGTAATGTTTTAGTTGTCTTTGATTCCATGACATGTATCTTAACCTGAGCAGGAATGACTGTGTTGTTTTATGCATGGTTTATATCATTAGGAGAGGATGTTAACCATGTGCTTTGTTAATAGTGTGACAGCGACGGTGACGATGATGATGATGATGGTAGTCAGAGACAGAGAGTAAGAGAAATAGGGGAAACAACACAGAGCATTGCATTTCATATAACGGACGCCTCATGGACATGATATGCCATCAAATCTCTCATTAACAAGAAGCCTTTGTGCCGGTTCTCTCCATGACTCAGCCCGTGCGTCCGACTCGCACATCGCGATGACTCGTCGTCGTCGTCAGACCAATATTGACCTAATTTAGCGTGCAGAGAATATGAAGGAAGTTAACCTTTCCAAAAACACCTCGCAGCAACATTAATTGACAAACCGCATCAATTCTCCCTCCTACCCCTCTTTTGTAATTACTCTGCCCGCACGTTTGATTGCCGCTGCGGAGCTGAGGACCCACGCTTCATTTGCCGTGAGGTCACCGGCAGCCCTCAGAAATATGAATATGATTTATACAGGAAGTGAGTGTGTCTCTGTGTGTGTGTGTGTGTGTGTGTGTGTGTGTATGTGTGTGTCTGTGTGTGTGTGCGCTGTCTCGTCTCTGTGTTTTGTGTGGGGCTAGAAGAGACAGAGAGAGAGAGAGAGAGAGAGAGAGGAGAATGTCCTTGGCTATGTATGTTACATGAGGAGATTAATGCCTCCCTGGCAGCCATATCTGCTGAGCGGGAGGACTTCTCCAAAGTACACCGCATGTAATTATCCGGCGAGTTGATACTAGTTTCAGATAAAGAAGCACTCTGTGGCACATTTTTCAAGTTTGCTCAAGTGCTGCTCTGCTCTATCTGTGTCATTTTGCCGCGTGCAACTTTACAGAAAGTGCCAGCCTACATTTTTGACATGAGTGCTTGACGGTGCTATTATGATAATATATAGCGCTGAAGCCACGTGGAAAGAATCCACTCGTCATTTTGATTGAACCCATGCCTTGTATCCGTTTGTTTTGTGTTGTATGTTACACAATTTCTTTTCTTTTAATTTCGCAAATTATGTTTATGACATTACTGTAAAAAAATGAATATATTTACAACTCTCAACATCTGTAGGGCTTATCATGTTGTTATGCCTTAAAAACAGTAAGGTAAGTTGTATTTGATACTACTGTACATACATAAGTAGGCCAACCTAGAATTGCGAGAAGTGTTTCCCATCTGGGACTAGAGGTAGTGTTATCATACAAAGTCTCCATTTGTGCTTTTCCTCCAAGTTCGCCTGTACGCACGAGGACAGAGGTAGACAATCTGCATGACAACACTACCTCACAGGCCCCCCGAGGAAAATAGCAGTTCTCCTGCCAATCTCAGCCATTGTCATCCAAGTTCAACTTGTACCTAGAGATGCTTGATACAAGTGGCCCCAGGTTCTCAAAAAGTACGCTGAAACGGTTGGGTTTGCTATTATTGTACTGTTCATTTGAGGTTAAGCTTTTGTTCAGGTTTGCTTATTGACAATAGTGTGTGTATGGGGCTTTTTGCTGAAGGTGATCGGTGACATGGAGGCAGCAGATAACATGACCAGCATGATAGCCTGCCCGGGTCAGTGCTCTGCCAGACAGAAGCAGGAAGAGGAGGGCACAAGCTCTACCCAGCAGCTACGAAAGAGGAAGAAGACATTTTGGCGTGAGTGATGTTCCTAGAATGAAACTGAATTGACATGGCGGTTCCTGGTAAAACAAAGCGACATATTTACCCAAAACTGTATCTTTTTTGCATCCTGCACCCATGTTCCATACAAACACACTTATCACACCCATCACGTCAAGCAAGCCACTGTTTTTCAATTACTTGTGACCCTCTTACCTGTGTAAACCTTTTTAACTGTTGTTTGTCTAACAGTATTTACACAGTTTTATTGGCTGCTTCGTCCCCTCAGGGTCCCATCGCGCTCGTGTTGAGCCAGTAGGAGGGAGTGGGTGTGGCTTCAGCTTTGCACTGCAGGACCTCAGCCAATGACATCAAAGCAAAGGCAGGGGAGAGTTGGACTCTGAGGAGATGTAAGTCCTCTTATCAACTGCCTTCTTTGACTGAAGATCTATGGACTACAGTACAGTTGTTACATGTCTTCAATCGTTTGTCATATTACAATTGGATTACAGTTCCTTTCCTGCCTGGTTAGAAAGTCAGCCATAAATCGTTCCATCAAGAGCCTACAGTACTGACAGTAATTACCCCCCCCCCCCCCCCTCCCCCCGGAATAAAAAAATATGGTTGCACAAGTGTATATATACTATACAATATGTGTATATAATAAGTGGATTAAACTATTCAAGTGCTGAGGACTTCAAAAAAAGGAAAAATATATATGCATGTATTTCAAACATATTTCAGCTATTTACAGTATCATTGATAAACGTAATTATCATCTGTATACCATTTAATCAAACAGAAACTGATAAGTAAACTCACAAATATCGACTTTATACAATACAAATGTAGATTTATGTTGGTTACAGTGAGCAAAAGGTCCTTATATCTGTTGACTCATCAGAGCAATAGGAGTTTTGCAGAAGTAGTGCTGCGTAGTCTTTCTTCCCCAGACTTGCTACAGTAGTGCCAGTAAACATAAATAGCGTGTATGTGAATTGATAAGCCATTTGTAACCCAATAAACAATGTTCAGCAACAGTTGTAATGAATGTGGGCCGTTAGGTGTTGAGTGCCGCCCCACCATCATGAAAAATGAAGATTCTAAAAGTCACTAATCAGAACACGAGTGATAAAATATCAATATTGGGCCCACATTAAGCAGGATAATATTCAGGCCAGCTTGATTTGTATTGAATATGTGTCTGCTGGCCGGTGCTCAGTGTAATGAAGTGGCCCACAAATCAGGCCATAATGGCCGCCTACTTACACATATTGCTTAATTAAAGGTTGTGAGCTTATTAGCATGTGTCTCTGGCACCGGGTGCAGGGAGATGGGGAATCTGGGCTGATGTCGTTGAGGGCCAGGCTGTAAAGGTTTTATAGATAGCTAACCTATCATACTAAACCCATAGCCCCCTAAAATCGGATCTTAATAACCTGTCATTTTCATTGATGATGATTCTCCTTTATGGCGGCCATTACGGATCAAGTTCTGGGTCTTGTGCGATGGCGGCAGCGGCCATTTGTGCTCGTCATTATCTGAATCCCACCTTACTTTGGCCTTGAAGTTGCTCCTCACCTCCATGTATAAACCATCACAGCCATGGCCCAGGGGCAGGGTGCACGCTGCACACACACACACACACACACACACACACCACCCCACACACACACACACACACACACACACACACACACACCACCCCACACACACACACACACACACACACACACACACACACACCACCCCACACACACACACACACACACACACACACACACACACACACACACACACACACAGAGGCAGGCACCTCCCTGTTAGTTGGCATTTCTAGAAATATCATTTGAATCTTGAAATATTGTAAATTGTACTGGGAATTAATTGATTGTTTATTTCCGCTGTAAGCAAACACTGTCCAGCTAATGCGGTTTGGAGCGGGGGGTTATTTGGGCAGGATGTGTCAGACTCTTGTATTGTATCCTGTCCTGCTGTCTGTCTTTGACAATAGCCAGAGCCTGTAGAGCTAATGCGCTCCAATTAGAGAACACTCCATTAACAGTGACAGTGCTACACCCCCCAATTCAATCAGCCTCATAATGAACGCTAAGCAGAGATGCTGCCTCTCAGAGACGCTGCCTCTCAGAGACGCTGCCTCTCAGAAACGGCAGGAAGCTCTGCTCTCTCTCCTTTCATCCTCCCTTCCTCTGTCTACTACACGTATTCTATTTTCCCCCTATTATTTTCTCATCTCTTCTGTTTCTTTTGGCCGTCTGTCTGTCTTCTGTCTCCCTCTCTCCATCCAGGATATGTGTAGAAAATACAGTATATTGCTTAAAAGTCACACATCAGCACAACAAAGAAGCGTGGATATTCCACCGGTCTCTGTATTTGTTTTGATGTGTTAATTCTTCTATACGCATCTATAAATTTTGATGAAAGCCCTTTGTTTGCCCCCTTTGCAATTAATCATCAACAAAACTATGCCATGTGCAATATTTTACAACTGGGACAAAGGGTGGAGATATTGTGGGGGCGGGGGGGGGGGGGGGGTTGGGTGAAGCAAAGGTATTCCAATGGTTCAAATATTTGATTGTTAATGACAAACACCATTTCACCACAATTTACATTTCAAATCAATCCCTGCGAGCAATTATTTCTGGGGGAGAGAAACATGCCGCCAGGTCTCTGCTCCACACATTTGCTGATTTAAGTTAAAAGAAAGCCTTTTTTGCAGAGCTATCATGAGGGAGCTGCAACTTTTTGAAGTAAGTGCCTGCATCTGCATAGAGCCAACCCAACCTGGGGATGTTGCTGGAGAGGGAGAGGGTGTGGGGGGGAGGTAGAACATAAAAAGAAAAAAAAACATTTGTCTAATTCTATATTTATGTAGCCCTCAGCTTGAGGTATTCACATAAAGCAGTGTGTATTGAGAAGTGCTGCGGTGATGGTTGTGCCGCGCGCTGAGATCAGGCGACTCTCCGGGCAGGTTGCTGCTCAGCCTGACTCATTTGAATTACAGTGGCCCAGCTAAATAAAAGGGATTCAAATTCACACTTTTACTAACAAAACGTTGCTTTGTCTGGCTTTGTTTGTTGTTTTTTGTCCAAACCTTTTCTGATGTTTAAATTTTTTTCTACAACAACCACTAAAATATTTCTTTTGATGAAGGAGTTTGCACATTTGCTGCCTTTGCTCATAAGTATGTATTTTTTTTGGCAGCATTTTGTTTGATGTTGAAATGTAATTATGTCTTGTTACGAGTGGAATGGCTCTGTGTTTTGATGGTGCTTTTGATCAGAGAAAACCTGTCATATCCATCAGGCAAGTTGGAAGGCACATTCAGTAACTTCAAATATGTATTTAACTGGAATTTGTTTACTAGACTATTTTCTCATGTGTGAATAATACTCAAACCATTTTAAGCTCAAATTAGTTACCACACTACCTGCCATTTAATAGGTAAGCTTGGTTTGTGCACGCAAACTTCTCAGTATTATTATATGATAAAAAACATAATGGAAACTCACCTTGGCCTTACAATTAGGCCAAGCCAATTAGATGATGCATCTGCGGTGATTTCAGATGCTCACGGTACTCAAGCTGATGATGCATGATGCTTTGATGTCTTCCACAGAGACACGGAGGATCTCGTCTAACTCGTTCTGCCGCACGTGTCGAATACAATTTTCTTTGGCCCCAAACAGTACGCTATAACCTGCAACACCGGTGTTACGACGACATCCATGTCACTGTAGTAGAACAATAATATGCAAAGCAGATATACATTCCAGACCTCTGTCAGGTTTCTCTGCCCGAGCTGTATTCTTCTCCACTGACCCCGAAAGTGATTTCCTGGTGCTTAAGCCGTGGAAAACACACACGGTCGGGGTGTATGAAGATGTCAACTTCATGCCATATTTCTGTGGCATCTGGATAGATCATGTGCCTCTCTGCACACATATTTATTTATTTTTGCTCTTCCAGAGTCGTGTCAGGGAGGCAGATGTCCTGCTCACAGGAAGAAAAAAATAATTTGCGATGAGGAAGAGGGGAAAAAAAGGGGTGGGAGGGGGAAATGGGGTGGGGAGGGGGGGGAATATATGAATATGCAAATCTTGTCACAACGTGGAACCTTGTAATGAGTGGGAAATGTTGTCGCCATCTTTCATTATGCAGAGGTCATTGCTTAATGCCAGGCAGCTGGGCCCAGCTTCTTCTCTCCCCCCCACCCCCACCCCGCCCCCCTCCTGTCATCTCACAGCAACTTGAACCAAACTACAGCCTGGCACGAATAAGGAGAACAGAGGTCACGCAGACACACACACACACACCTGCATATCACTCCAGTTTTGGTTATTTTTTATGTTTTCACTTGAATTGAAGGATTGCATGGTCCCTGTCTGTGTTGAGAAAATTCCCCCGACCTCTTCGGCATTCTCATTTGATCAACTCAAGTCGACATTTTGGAATATATGGGGTTTTCATCTGACAGCTACAATATATACAGTATACAGTACACACATTACAGGCCAGACATATCTACAGTATATATATAAACCCACTTCTATATACACACATTACAGGCCAGACATATCTACAGTATATATATAAACCCACTTCTATATACACACATTACAGGCCAGACATATCTACAGTATATATATAAACCCACTTCTATATATACACACATTACAGGCCAGACATATCTACAGCATATACTGTATATAAACCCACTTCTATATATACACACATTACAGGCCAGACATATCTACAGTATATATATAAACCCACTTCTATATACACACATTACAGGCCAGACATATCTACAGTATATACTGTATATAAACCCACTTCTATATATACACACATTACAGGCCAGACATATCTACAGCATATACTGTATATAAACCCACTTCTATATATACACACATTACAGGCCAGACATATCTACAGTATATATATAAACCCACTTCTATATATACACACATTACAGGCCAGACATATCTACAGCATATACTGTATATAAACCCACTTCTATATATACACACATTACAGGCCAGACATATCTACAGTATATATATAAACCCACTTCTATATACACACATTACAGGCCAGACATATCTACAGCATATACTGTATATAAACCCACTTCTATATACACACATTACAGGCCAGACATATCTACAGTATATATATAAACCCACTTCTATATACACACATTACAGGCCAGACATATCTACAGTATATATATAAACCCACTTCTATATATACACACATTAAAGGCCAGACATATCTACAGTATATACTGTATATAAACCCACTTCTATATATACACACATTACAGGCCAGACATATCTACAGTATATATATAAACCCACTTCTATATACACACATTACAGGCCAGACATATCTACAGTATATATATAAACCCACTTCTATATATACACACATTACAGGCCAGACATATCTACAGCATATACTGTATATAAACCCACTTCTATATATACACACATTACAGGCCAGACATATCTACAGTATATATATAAACCCACTTCTATATATACACACATTACAGGCCAGACATATCTACAGTATATATATAAACCCACTTCTATATACACACATTACAGGCCAGACATATCTACAGTATATATAAACCCACTTCTATATAAACACATTACAGGCCAGACATATCTACAGTATATATATAAACCCACTTCTATATATACACACATTACAGGCCAGACATATCTACAGCATATACTGTATATAAACCCACTTCTATATATACACACATTACAGGCCAGACATATCTACAGTATATACTGTATATAAACCCACTTCTATATATACACACATTACAGGCCAGACATATCTACAGTATATATATAAACCCACTTCTATATATACACACATTACAGGCCAGACATATCTACAGTATATATATAAACCCACTTCTATATACACACATTACAGGCCAGACATATCTACAGTATATATATAAACCCACTTCTATATATACACACATTACAGGCCAGACATATCTACAGCATATACTGTATATAAACCCACTTCTATATATACACACATTACAGGCCAGACATATCTACAGTATATATATAAACCCACTTCTATATATACACACATTACAGGCCAGACATATCTACAGTATATATATAAACCCACTTCTATATACACACATTACAGGCCAGACATATCTACAGTATATATAAACCCACTTCTATATAAACACATTACAGGCCAGACATATCTACAGTATATATATAAACCCACTTCTATATATACACACATTACAGGCCAGACATATCTACAGCATATACTGTATATAAACCCACTTCTATATATACACACATTACAGGCCAGACATATCTACAGTATATATATAAACCCACTTCTATATATACACACATTACAGGCCAGACATATCTACAGTATATATATAAACCCACTTCTATATATACACACATTACAGGCCAGACATATCTACAGCATATACTGTATATAAACCCACTTCTATATATACACACATTACAGGCCAGACATATCTACAGTATATATATAAACCCACTTCTATATATACACACATTACAGGCCAGACATATCTACAGTATATACTGTATATAAACCCACTTCTATATATACACACATTACAGGCCAGACATATCTACAGTATATACACACACATTACAGGCCAGACATATCTACAGTATATACACACACATTACAGGCCAGACATATCTACAGTATATACACACACATTACAGGCCAGACATATCTACAGTATATATATAAACCCACTTCTATATATACACACACATTTCAGGCCAGACATATCTACAGTATATATATAAACCCACTTCTATATATACACACATTACAGGCCAGACATATCTACAGTATATATATAAACCCACTTCTATATATACACACACATTACAGGCCAGACATATCTACAGTATATATATAAACCCACTTCTATATATACACACACATTTCAGGCCAGACATATCTACAGTATATATATAAACCCACTTCTATATATACACACACATTTCAGGCCAGACATATCTACAGTATATACACACACATTACAGGCCAGACATATCTACAGTATATATATAAACCCACTTCTATATATACACACATTACAGGCCAGACATATCTACAGTATATACTGTATATAAACCCACTTCTATATATACACACATTACAGGCCAGACATATCTACAGTATATACACACACATTACAGGCCAGACATATCTACAGTATATACACACACATTACAGGCCAGACATATCTACAGTATATACACACACATTACAGGCCAGACATATCTACAGTATATATATAAACCCACTTCTATATATACACACACATTTCAGGCCAGACATATCTACAGTATATATATAAACCCACTTCTATATATACACACATTACAGGCCAGACATATCTACAGTATATATATAAACCCACTTCTATATATACACACACATTACAGGCCAGACATATCTACAGTATATATATAAACCCACTTCTATATATACACACACATTTCAGGCCAGACATATCTACAGTATATATATAAACCCACTTCTATATATACACACACATTTCAGGCCAGACATATCTACAGTATATACACACACATTACAGGCCAGACATATCTACAGTATATACACACACATTACAGGCCAGACATATCTACATATATAAACCCACTTCCCTACAAAAACATAAACACTCAAACAATTCACGAGCCACAGAATGCATACATGTACATGTGTTTAGCCATACATGCATGTCCCAAACATGCAGGAATACCTGACATGCCAAACCACTCCGCAAATGCAATGTGAGAAGAGTATATCCCTTGATTGAAGATGATAACTTGTATGATTGTGCGTATGTCTGTGAGTGTGTGTTTGTGTTTGTGCATGTGTGTGTGCATCTCTTTTGATTCAAAGGCTCCAAAATGGGCACAGCCAGCACGGCTCATATCGTAGTTGTTGTTGTTCCTTTGCTAGCTCCCTTTGATCAACTCTCTGTCCGTGTTGGGGAGATTGCTGAGACAGCTCGCTGCTGTTCTGTCTCCTCTTGCAACAGCTTCCCTGAAATCTCCGCTGGCGTCTGCCCGACATTGAGCTATGGGGCTAATCATTAGGTAAACGCGTCTCTCTCGCTCTCACGTGCACTCTTCAAATAATCCTGGGTTTGAATGCTAAAAATGTAATGAACTTCACGGTTCATTGTGTCTGACATTGCTTAATTAATGGGTGCATTTAAAGTACATAGGGCCTCGGTAATTGATTTATATGCATGATTTGCACATACAGCTGTTGGTTCCTGTAGGAGACTCATCACTCAAAAAGTGGCTGTGCTGATGATAGGCTGGCTAGGTAATAGCAGAATGTTCTGTTGGCCAATCCAGCCTTGGGAAGAAAAATACAGACCAATTTACCCGGTTACCATATTTTTTTTGCTTTGGGACTATCATGAGTTTACTTACAAATTTGACTTGGGCATTTCTGCCATTTTAATATCACGTTTTCAGCCGAACACTGAGAACAGAGTCCCAAAAAGTTCATCCCGGCCACAATTTTTGATATGTAAAAACCTTTTGCCTCCCTGAACATAATTGAGTAAAATGATGAGTTGAGACTTAATTGACTTGACTACTTTGAGAGGCTTATTGTCATTATTAGACGATGCCTGTTGAGGCCTGGACCCAGTGAGTTTCGTGCCACAAAGCAATTAAAGCTCCTCACACCGACACAGGGCTGCAGCCTGGCTGTCTCTCTCTATCTGAAAACACACATCCTTACTCATCTGAATGAAGACTATATATTTTGTTTATTCAAGTGTGCCTGTCTCTCTTGCGTGTGCGTTGTGCCCGGTGCTGGAGAGCCCAACCAACCAGGCTTCCTGCTCCTGCAAACATGCATGCATGTGTTCAGCCATGCATGATATTGTTATGTAAGCGTGTGCTATGTATGAACTCCTCGTGATGTAAGTCACTTTGTGAGACGTCCCTATTCAGCAGCAGATATTGTGGATTACAGTCAGCAATAGAAGTGGCTGAAAGAGTTTGATCCGAGCTTGGCAGCACTATTTCATCTCCAAAGATGCTTCCTGATTTTACTTCTGTCTTGTAGTTATTTACTATATGTATTTTATATGTGTTGCCTTGTGCTGACCTGATGTACTGTTTGTAATGTTTTGGCCAGGTCACCATTGTAAATGAGAATTTGTTCTCAACGGTTTTTACCTGGTTAAATAAAGGTAAAAAAATAATAATAATAATAATCTACACCTTATCCATTTCTAGGTATTGAGGAACATTTTGCTCAATCTAGGGCGTCCGGTAGATTAGTGCTGCGGTAGATTCCCTGCCTGTGCAACACGCGAGGGTCGCAGGTTCATGCCCCCGTCGTCGGGCATTCATACAGGCGCAATTGGCCGTGTCTGCGGGTCTGGGAAGCCGGATTAAGGGTATGTGTCCTGGTTGCTGAAAGTATGCTTCCTCTGGTCGGTCGGGCGCCTGTTTTGGGGGGAGGGGAACTGGGGGGAATAGGGTGATCTGCCTAAACACTACGTCCTGCCGGTGAAAATCTTCGCTGTGAAAAAGGGGAAAAGAAGCGGCTGGCACATGTATCGGAGACAGCATGTGCTAGTCTACAACTCTCCCCAGATTGACATTAGCATTAGCATTACTGTAGCATTGATTATAGCCTATGCTGTGCATGTTGCTGTGATATTGTTGAATTATTAAGAGCTGGAGCTTGCTTTTGCTAATGTTGAACCAACACCTTTGCAATGTTAGCATTTAGCCTTCAGTGACCGGAGCCTTTATGCTTAGTCCAAGCATACACAGTGTGGTTATAATTATTGTTTTCTGTAGAGATGTGGAGGTCGCTGGCCCCTAACCATTATTTGGTTTTGGACAGATCCTCAGTGGAGCTCAGATCAATCTCTCACCTAGAGAACATTCTAGCATATTTCTATCACCAGCATATTGATTTTTCCGTGCACAGGCCCCCTTTGTGTGTGTGTGTGTGTGTGTGTGTGTGTGTGTGTGTGTGTGTGTGTGTGAGGTGTTTTCATGCGCAGCACATAGGGGAAGCAGCCTGCAGCACACACGCTTGCATACATACACATCGTGCGCGGGCACACACACAAACACAGATGCACACACGTTCATTTATTCATTTCTGTCTGACACCCATAGGCATTTCTGTGTGTAAAATGCACACATCGGCATATTTAGTGGCTTTAGAACTGTAACATAAACATGCGCACGCACGCACGCACACACACACACACACACACACACACTTTGGCTCCTTGTTAAAGCAGACACCAAGTGAACCGTGTCCTCTCTGGGGCCAAGTGTCTCGCTCTCTTTATTACACACACTAATCAATACAGACTGGCCCAGTGTTGAGGCCCGCCATCTTTCCAGGTTTCCTCTGTTCCCTCCTTCTCTCTCTCTCACCCTCACCCCATCATCCCCTCCACGAACTTCTATCATTCACCTGCCCCATCCCCCTCTCCTCTCCCCATCTCTCCACCTGAGTCCTTCAGACCTGCCTCCACCCCTTCTTGATGATCCAACCATCTCCGCCCCTACAGTGCAAGCACAGACTGTAGAAAGAGATGGACAGAGTGAGTGTGACATCACAGACTGTAGAAAGATATGGACAGAGTGTGACATCACCCATTGGTCTGTGGACTTCCGTTTTGAAGCTTCCAGTATGGTGTTTTGGTCGCTGCCATCTTTGTTCTCCCGCAGCTCCCGCTCCAGGGGGCACGGTGGCGCAGTGGTATCGCTGTCGCCTCACAGCTAGAAGGTCCTGGGTTCGATTCCCGCCTGGGACGCTGTGGGCGCTGAGGGTGTATCCCCCCCATGTCCTCAGTGCCCATGCCCAGGTGGGCTATCTCGTCAAAAGGGCTTTTGTGTGTGGAGTTTGCATGTTTCCCCTGTGCTCCCCTGGGGTTCCTCCATACAACATCAATATGGACCCTCCCCACTAAAAAAAACATGCAGAAGATCGTCATATGACCAGTGACAACATTTGAAGTTGGTCCCCGGGCGCTGTAGACAAGAAAGCTGCCCACTGCTTCTGGCCTGCCCCCCGGAGGAAGGACAAGCCTGGATGGGATAAATGCAGAGACTGTGTTTCACCGGCCACCGGCATGGGTGTGTGTGTGGCCGCATGCGTGTGTTGGGTGTGTTCGTGTGACAAATAAAGACGGGTTTGTCCGTCTAGTTCTTCTTCTTCCCTGGTGAGACGGCGTGAGACCAGGGGTTTCCCACGGAGCCAAGCTGCATGATCACTGGCCAGGTGTCTATTTTACTCTAAACGGGTGAGTTATATAAAAATTCACGTCCCGTACAGTTGTCATGAAAGGTGAAATTAACTATACAGACCAAATCATTTTTTTTAACAGCTGTAAACATGTTTATTCCTGCTGTAAACTCAGGCATTTTAACATGGGGGTGAATGGGACTGACTCACTTTTGCAGCCAGCCTCAAGTGGCCATTCAAGGAACTGCAGTATTTGGGCAATGGGGTCAATGCGACCAAGAAAGCATGTCCCCTCGAGTACAAGCCTCCATCCTTACACACCTTTATCCTCTCACTCCTTCTTTATCCCCTCTCTTCCCATCCATCTGTCATCCATCCTCTATCCCTCCACCCCACGCTCCAACCATCCCTCCATCTCGCTGCACTTCCACCCATCTACTTTTCTTCTACTCCATCCTTCCATCGCAATACTCCATCTCATATGTCTCTTCGCTGAACCACCATGCATCATCACAGGACCACATTAGAACAGCAGACATGATTGGCACTTTGATTCAGAAGAGAGAGCGAGAGAGGGAGAGAGAGAGAGAGCGAGAGAGAGAGAGAGGGAGGGAGAGAGAGAGATGGAGAAGTAGACAGAGAGAGGGAGAGGGAGAGAGAGAGAGAGGGAGAAGTAGACAGAGAGAGGGAGAGGGAGAGAGAGAGAGAGGGAGAAGTAGACAGAGAGAGGGAGAGGGAGAGAGAGAGAGAGGGAGAAGTAGACAGAGAGAGGGAGGGGGGGGGGGGGGAGACGGCATTATTGTCATCTATAACATGGCCGGACAGGGGCGGGTGATTTGGATTTAAATAATGTATTAGTTTTGCAGAGCCACCATCCACAATGCCTCACAATACTATGAAACATAATAACTTAAAGGTGTGTGTGTGTGTGTGTGTGTGTGTGTGCGCGCGCACGTACGTGTGCACGTGTGTGTGTTTGTGTGTGAGCGAGCGAGCAGAGGGAGAGCGCATCTGAAATTGCATGTATTTTACATGCAAATTGAGTTGTGTGTAAAATGGTTTGATGCGGACTGATCGTGTCCAATTGTATTCATGCTATTGTTTAGCAATGAGGGAAGAGAGTCATTTATTGTCCGTGTCTGATACAAACACATAGAAAGTCTCAGTGTGCAGTGGAATGGCAGCTGAGAGCTGTGGCAGCGCTGCTCTGAGACAAAAGAGGTGGTCGCCCGGGCCGAGAGGCAGCGGGATAAAAGATTGAGCTGGAATTTGTCACAAGCCAATAATCATTCTGGCACAGGAGAGGAGTACTACATCAGAGCGCAGAATCAATATCACATTACTTTGAGTATGGGAGTATATACAAGACTCATCAAATTGATTATTTTTGATGCTACAATGGCAGTTTCATTTGCCGGGGCCCTCGACAACAACTACTGTTCAATTACCGGGTGTGTGTGAATTGGAAAAAAAAAGAAGAAGAAAAAAGAAGACAAATGGCTATTTATTTGACTAAAATAAAGCCTTGCCTGGAATAGAAATGAGGAATGGTATGTCACAGTGGAGCTCTGGTTAAAAGATGACTTGTTTCATCGGACATTGAAATTTCATGAATATATTTTCCAAGGGCCCTGGAAAAACAGAATTCATCATGAAGTTTGTACAGGCCATAATGTCACGGCGAAGATTAGTCAATTTCCTAATGCACCGTGCATCGTGCACCGTGCTGTTCTTATGCATGTCACTTCCTCCCCCGACTGACTGGGCTGCAGAGCATGATGGTGGCAGAGCATGATGGCTGCAGAGCATGATGGTGGCAGAGCATGATGGCTGCAGAGCATGATGGTGGCAGAGCATGATGGCTGCAGAGCATGATGGCTGCAGAGCATGATGGCGGCAGAGCATGATGGCTGCAGAGCATGATGGCTGCAGAGCATGATGGCTGCAGAGCATGATGGCTGCAGAGCATGATGGCTGCAGAGCATGATGGTGGCAGAGCATGATGGCTGCAAAGCATGATGGTGGCAGAGCATGATGGCTGCAGAGCATGATGGTGGCAGAGCATGATGGTGGCAGAGCATGATGGCTGCAGAGCATGATGGCTGCAGAGCATGATGGCTGCAGAGCATGATGGTGGCAGAGCATGATGGCTGCAGAGCATGATGGCTGCAGAGCATGATGGTGGCAGAGCATGATGGCTGCAGAGCATGATGGTGGCAGAGCATGATGGCTGCAGAGCATGATGGCTGCAGAGCATGATGGTGGCAGAGCATGATGGCTGCAGAGCATGATGGCTGCAGAGCATGATGGCTGCAGAGCATGATGGTGGCAGAGCATGATGGCTGCAGAGCATGATGGTGGCAGAGCATGATGGCTGCAGAGCATGATGGTGGCAGAGCATGATGGCTGCAGAGCATGATGGCTGCAGAGCATGATGGTGGCAGAGCATGATGGCTGCAGAGCATGATGGCTGCAGAGCATGATGGCTGCAGAGCATGATGGTGGCAGAGCATGATGGCTGCAGAGCATGATGGCTGCAGAGCATGATGGCTGCAGAGCATGATGGTGGCAGAGCATGATGGCTGCAGAGCATGATGGCTGCAGAGCATGATGGTGGCAGAGCATGATGGCTGCAGAGCATGATGGTGGCAGAGCATGATGGCTGCAGAGCATGATGGCTGCAGAGCATGATGGTGGCAGAGCATGATGGCTGCAGAGCATGATGGCTGCAGAGCATGATGGCTGCAGAGCATGATGGTGGCAGAGCATGATGGCTGCAGAGCATGATGGTGGCAGAGCATGATGGCTGCAGAGCATGATGGTGGCAGAGCATGATGGCTGCAGAGCATGATGGTGGCAGAGCATGATGGTGGCAGAGCATGATGGTGGCAGAGCATGATGGCTGCAGAGCATGATGGTGGCAGAGCATGATGGCTGCAGAGCATGATGGCTGCAGACAGTGTTTGACAAAGGAAGTGTTGCAAAGGTGGTGTTCTCTTTCAAAACCATTTTAAAGGCATCATTAAAACGACTCTAAAATCCCATCATAATACCATATCATACGTACAGCCTGGCAGCCATTACAAAGGTTCTTTTTCCATATCTAGGACCCCTAATTTAGCGCCATGGACCCCCATTTGATGACATTTTGTCTCTTGGA
>NC_139624.1:80785336-80803929 GCF_964638095.1 Poromitra crassiceps
TGATGAGGAGAGAGCAGGGTTGCACTGTACTAGTTGTTGATGAGGAGAGAGCAGGGTTGCACTGTACTAGTTGTTGATGAGGAGAGAGCAGGGTTGCACTGTACTAGTTGATGAGGAGAGAGCAGGGTTGCACTGTACTAGTTGTTGATGAGGAGAGAGCAGGGTTGCACTGTACTAGTTGTTGATGAGGAGAGAGCAGGGTTGCACTGTACTAGTTGTTGATGAAGAGAGAGCAGGGTTGCACTGTACTAGTTGTTGATGAGAGAGCAGGGTTGCACTGTACTAGTTGTTGATGAGGAGAGAGCAGGGTTGCACTGTACTAGTTGTTGATGAGGAGAGAGCAGGGTTGCACTGTACTAGTTGTTGTTGATGAGAGAGCAGGGTTGCACTGTACTAGTTGTTGATGAGGAGAGAGCAGGGTTGCACTGTACTAGTTGTTGATGAGGAGAGAGCAGGGTTGCACTGTACTAGTTGTTGATGAGAGAGCAGGGTTGCACTGTACTAGTTGTTGATGAAGAGAGAGCAGGGTTGCACTGTACTAGTTGTTGATGAGGAGAGAGCGGGGTTGCACTGTACTAGTTGTTGATGAGAGAGCAGGGTTGCACTGTATTAGTTGTTGATGAGGAGAGAGCAGGGTTGCACTGTACTAGTTGTTGATGAGAGAGCAGGGTTGCACTGTACTAGTTGTTGATGATGAGGGAGCAGGGTTGCACTGTACTAGTTGTTGATGAGAGAGCAGGGTTGCACTGTACTAGTTGTTGATGAGGAGAGAGCAGGGTTGCACTGTACTAGTTGTTGATGAGGAGAGAGCAGGGTTGCACTGTACTAGTTGTTGATGAAGAGAGAGCAGGGTTGCACTGTACTAGTTGTTGATGAGGAGAGAGCGGGTTGCACTGTACTAGTTGTTGATGAGGAGAGAGCAGGGTTGCACTGTACTAGTTGTTGATGAGAGAGCAGGGTTGCACTGTACTAGTTGTTGATGAGGAGAGAGTGGGGTTGCACTGTACTAGTTGTTGATGAGAGAGCAGGGTTGCACTGTACTAGTTGTTGATGAGGAGAGAGCAGGGTTGCACTGTACTAGTTGTTGATGAGGAGAGAGCAGGGTTGCACTGTACTAGTTGTTGATGAGGAGAGAGCAGGGTTGCACTGTACTAGTTGTTGATGAGGAGAGAGCAGGGTTGCACTGTACTAGTTGTTGATGAGAGAGCAGGGTTGCACTGTACTAGTTGTTGATGAGGAGAGAGCAGGGTTGCACTGTACTAGTTGTTGATGAGAGAGCAGGGTTGCACTGTACTAGTTGTTGATGATGAGAGAGCAGGGTTGCACTGTACTAGTTGATGAGAGAGCAGGGTTGCACTGTACTAGTTGTTGATGAGGAGAGAGCAGGGTTGCACTGTACTAGTTGTTGATGAGGAGAGAGCAGGGTTGCACTGTACTAGTTGTTGATGAGGAGAGAGCAGGGTTGCACTGTACTAGTTGTTGATGAGGAGAGAGCAGGGTTGCACTGTACTAGTTGTTGATGAGAGAGCAGGGTTGCACTGTACTAGTTGTTGATGAGGAGAGAGCAGGGTTGCACTGTACTAGTTGTTGATGAGAGAGCAGGGTTGCACTGTACTAGTTGTTGATGATGAGAGAGCAGGGTTGCACTGTACTAGTTGATGAGAGAGCAGGGTTGCACTGTACTAGTTGTTGATGAGGAGAGAGCAGGGTTGCACTGTACTAGTTGTTGATGAGGAGAGAGCAGGGTTGCACTGTACTAGTTGTTGTTGATGAGAGAGCAGGGTTGCACTGTACTAGTTGTTGATGAGGAGAGAGCAGGGTTGCACTGTACTAGTTGTTGATGAGGAGAGAGCAGGGTTGCACTGTACTAGTTGTTGATGAGAGAGCAGGGTTGCACTGTACTAGTTGTTGATGAGAGAGCAGGGTTGCACTGTACTAGTTGTTGATGAGAGAGCAGGGTTGCACTGTACTAGTTGTTGATGATGAGGGAGCAGGGTTGCACTGTACTAGTTGTTGATGAGAGAGCAGGGTTGCACTGTACTAGTTGTTGATGATGAGAGAGCAGGGTTGCACTGTACTAGTTGTTGATGAGGAGAGAGCAGGGTTGCACTGTACTAGTTGTTGATGAAGAGAGAGCAGGGTTGCACTGTACTAGTTGTTGATGAGGAGAGAGCAGGGTTGCACTGTACTAGTTGTTGATGAGGAGAGAGCAGGGTTGCACTGTACTAGTTGTTGATGAGGAGAGAGCAGGGTTGCACTGTACTATTTGTTGATGAGGAGAGAGCAGGGTTGCACTGTACTAGTTGTTGATGAGGAGAGAGCGGGGTTGCACTGTACTAGTTGTTGATGAGAGAGCAGGGTTGCACTGTACTAGTTGTTGATGAGAGAGCAGGGTTGCACTGTATTAGTTGTTGATGAGGAGAGAGCAGGGTTGCACTGTACTAGTTGATGATGATGAGGGAGCAGGGTTGCACTGTACTAGTTGTTGATGAGAGAGCAGGGTTGCACTGTACTAGTTGTTGATGAGGAGAGAGCAGGGTTGCACTGTACTAGTTGTTGATGATGAGGGAGCAGGGTTGCACTGTACTAGTTGTTGATGAGAGAGCAGGGTTGCACTGTACTAGTTGTTGATGAGGAGAGAGCAGGGTTGCACTGTACTAGTTGTTGATGAGGAGAGAGCAGGGTTGCACTGTACTAGTTGTTGATGAAGAGAGAGCAGGGTTGCACTGTACTAGTTGTTGATGAGGAGAGAGCAGGGTTGCACTGTACTAGTTGTTGATGAGGAGAGAGCAGGGTTGCACTGTACTAGTTGTTGATGAGGAGAGAGCAGGGTTGCACTGTACTAGTTGTTGATGAGGAGAGAGCGGGGTTGCACTGTACTAGTTGTTGATGAGGAGAGAGCAGGGTTGCATTGTACTAGTTGTTGATGAGAGAGCAGGGTTGCACTGTACTAGTTGTTGATGAGGAGAGAGCAGGGTTGCACTGTATTAGTTGTTGATGAGGAGAGAGCAGGGTTGCACTGTACTAGTTGTTGATGAGAGAGCAGGGTTGCACTGTACTAGTTGTTGATGAGGAGAGAGCAGGGTTGCACTGTACTAGTTGTTGATGAGGAGAGAGCAGGGTTGCACTGTACTAGTTGTTGATGAGAGAGCAGGGTTGCACTGTACTAGTTGTTGATGAAGAGAGAGCAGGGTTGCACTGTACTAGTTGTTGAGGAGAGAGCAGGGTTGCACTGTACTAGTTGTTGATGAAGAGAGAGCAGGGTTGCACTGTACTAGTTGTTGATGAGGAGAGAGCAGGGTTGCACTGTACTAGTTGTTGATGAAGAGAGAGCAGGGTTGCACTGTACTAGTTGTTGATGAGGAGAGAGCAGGGTTGCACTGTACTAGTTGTTGATGAGGAGAGAGCAGGGTTGCACTGTACTAGTTGTTGATGAGGAGAGAGCAGGGTTGCACTGTACTAGTTGTTGATGAGGAGAGAGCAGGGTTGCACTGTACTAGTTGTGGATGAGGAGAGAGCAGGGTTGCACTGTACTAGTTGTTGATGAGGAGAGAGCAGGGTTGCACTGTACTAGTTGTTGATGAGAGAGCAGGGTTGCACTGTACTAGTTGTTGATGAGGAGAGAGCAGGGTTGCACTGTACTAGTTGTTGATGAGGAGAGAGCAGGGTTGCACTGTACTAGTTGTTGATGAGGAGAGAGCGGGGTTGCACTGTACTAGCGAGAGGGAAGTGCTAAAGTGAAATGTTAAGCTATTAAGAGATCATGGCATGAGGCAGACCCCCATAAAAGATTCATGCCATTACAGCCAGCCTTTCTCGAATAATTAACTAATGTGAGTGTTTTACGCAGCCAAACGTAGTTACGTTTTAAAAATCCCTGCATTTAAATGTCAGTTGGGCCTGGAGTTTTGATGTGAATTTCTAATCCGAGGCAATAAACATTATGAGGTGAACAGGGCACTGTGTATGAAGCAACGAGGTGTCCTATAGTCAGATGCTGCTATCAAACCGGCTCCGGAATCCATTTCACTCCCAAATGTCAGCGTTCGTTGTAAAACTCCATTACAGCCAGACCGGTTTGTGTCTGTTGTGAAGTTGTGGGAATGCATAATATTTGTAAAGGCACAGAAGTCAAGAACAGGCTCTTTAAAGCTGGGCGGTTGGTGCTGAAGTGCCCTTTTGCAGTCATTTTGAATGTCCTGGTCCTGTACCACACACCTCTCTGGAAATACCTGCAACGTTTCTTCCTCATACTCCTTCATAAACATACCGCAGATGTATTTCTCTCTTTCCAGACGAGGAGTTGTCCCTGACAGCATTCTAGTTCCTCACCCCCACCCCCAGGCCCCCCCCCCCCCCACCTCTCCATTTGATTGAGAGTTGGGGCGACTGGAGGTGCGTGATGAGGCCCCCGCTCCTCTCATATTCATCATGATGTAACCGTGAGCAACCGGGATCTAAATTACCTTCGTCTGGCATCATTCCAGCACATGCTATAAATGAGGTAATCGTCCTTGACTATAAAATTTGCATTTTCAAGACTTAATTGCTATCATTACATTTTTTGCGTAATTCTATTAATTTAACCGAATGGGGGATCGGAGGCTTTTTTATGGTTATAATTTGCAGTAAAACAATGCATTCCCAAAGTAGAAAAAGTATGTTGGAGTAGAAAAGGGATGAAGAGGGACATCAGGACCACTCCGGCCTCTCATTATAAACTTCCATTATACCGTTGCATTAAAAAAGAATGTACAGTCTAAGAAAGACTCCCACTAACGTGCAGTCAGACACGAGGACGCGGGTTTGAATACACCAGCATGAAAGGCTCTCTGGGGTGAAGTCGGCTTGAAGATAGGAAACGCATCAATTACATCCCATTATCACATTGTGTGGGCTAACTGAAGCTTGTGTCTTAATAAAGGTAAAGGTAAAGTAAAGTAAAGGTAAAGTCACACTGATTGTCACACAATGTGTGAAATTTGTTCTCCGCATTTGACCCATCCCCTGGGGGAGCGGGGAGCGGCAGCGTGCGCCGCGCTCAGGAATCACATGGCGGGGCTGGGCTCTAATTTGGCCACTCTTCTTCACCGTTCCCGTCCTCCTTTGTTGCATACATGTACATGATGTCAGCTGCGCTCAGTTGGCGCCGTCCCCAACTAGTATGGTGGAGCGCACGGCGGATGACACGGAACAACGGAGCCATCATCTCCCATCTCCGCTCCCCGCGGTGACCTCGCCGGGGACGTCTGCGAGGTGGAGAATGTGCGCCCAGCTAAGTGCCAGCAACATTCTGCAACCCGCTGCACTATCCCCGCACTTTGCTGACCTCAAAAGTCTGGCCTCAATTTGGGTGAAGGCTGAAAACACACGCGCGCGCGTGTTCTCCTCCTCCTCTCCTGCAGTTCTGTAGCGATGCCCTACTTTATGACACCGCCATTGTTCTGTGTTGTTTATGATTCTACCTTTACTCTAAGGAATAGGAAGTGTCACAGATGCAGCCAAAAACATCATGGTGCAGCTAGACTGGTTTCTGTGCTGTAATACTGATTAAAGAACAGTTTGAATTGAATAGAACTGTACTGTACAAGTTATTTTACGATGTGTTCACACACTTTTCTACAACAGCCTAGTACAGATTGAGATTTTACATTCAAGCAGCTGAATCATATTATATATGTATTAAATTTTAGATTAAGCCTGCAGTGACATTGCGATACTGTACATCCCCTACCCAGCCAAGGCTGGCAATCATAGGCTGTATACAAATATGGACGTGGCCACCGTGATGTCACTCATTGGCTTCGCATTGTGACCGTCACCATCTTGTTGTTTTTTGAGCCAGAAGTGACCATATTTGGACGGGAAGAGCTACAGCGCATGGTCTGTGATCGGCGAGCTCCATGATCACTGGACAGGCGACCTGTCAATCACACCCCAAAACATAGTCTCTAATCTTCATCGAAACCATAGGCAAAGTTTGAACTTTAAGGTTGGGGGTGCAGAAAAAATCTAGAGGAAAATTAATAATTAGGATACCAGCAGGTGCATTTTCATATCCCGTCTAATATCCCCAATGAGTGATGAAATTTACCTTAGAAATCAAACTCAAATCAAACAAACCGCAAAACCGAAAATTGTGTAGTCTAAACAAGTGAGAAAGTGCTAAAAGGAGAGAGCTATGAGTGCTTGAGCACTGAGCAGTGTAGCCTACGTTTAAATGTACAGCGTTGTAATTGCCTGTCATGGGTCATGTAAGATGTCCATACAGGCGAGGCGGTTGCATCCGGCTGCCATAGCACAGTAATGGAAAAAGCAGAATATTATTATGTTTTATAATAAACATTGAAAATAATCACAGTCACACAATTATTCTACCCTTTATCTAGAGCAAGGCCTTACAATAAAAGATTACTTCTGTGTTATAATTAAATAGATATTTAAATCCCTACATGCATTTTCAGCTATGGCCACTAGGAGGTGCAGTGCACCCCCTGAACCAACGCAAACTTCGCGTATGGTCGAAACTTGCCATTTTCAGTGTGTAGCAACACTAGCTTGCTAGCTAGCATTGTTGTTGTTTCACAGCAGCAGAGGATCCACCTGAAATGGTCAGAGCGAATGGCAGAGCTTGCAGGGAGTGGAGAGGGATTTCCCTTCCACTCCCACTGAAAGGGGCGGCACCAATGGCAGAGCTTATCCCCACAGTGAGTGTGACTCATTTGACTCTAAATGGGAGCATGCTTTTCTAAATGGGCGTCACACTGCCCTGAAGAAGACTTGAAACTAGCAATTGAGACCATAAACTCACAAACCTGTATTCGGCCTGTAATTTTTAAAAAAAAATTCCTGTACATTTCCAACAAATGGACTGTAGGTATAATAATACTGAAGAATGCCTTGTAACTTATTTAAAACAGAAATAATGTTTCATGCTTGTTAATTTGAGTATATATTCTGTGTTTTTTTTTTATATATGCATTGCTTTGCTGCTTGTTTTTTCAATTATTTTTTTGTAAAGCACCTTGAATTGCCTTTGTGTATGAAAAGTGCTATATAAATAAATTTGACTTGACTTGACTTGACTTGACTTGACTTGGAAAGTGTTTGAGGTGTCTGAGGTTGTAAATCAAGTGAGAAGTCGGGTCATATTCCCATTCACTTCTATACAATCAGACTTATTTTTGCAGCCATAGACTATGGGTGAGTTATATAACCCCCCACCCCTGTACAGTTGTATGAATGGTGAAATCTATTTTTGCTGTAAAACTTGTCATTTTTAACATGGACTGAAAGGGGATTTACTTGCTTTAGCAGCCATCCTCAAGTGGCCATTTGAGGAATTGCAGTTTTTGGTACTTTTGTTTTGTCCTAATTTTTCATAACCAGAGGTTGTGTCTTGCTTGCAACTCTATTATTCTACTATTCAACCTTGCACAAGATGCAAGTATGTGGCACAACTTTACTGATCGACAAACAGTAGGCCGGCACAATGAATAAATTATATGTTCGCAGCTTCTTAAAATATACCATCACTTCAACAACAACAAAAACATCAACTGCAATCCCCTTCAAGGCATATGATGGTTCTGATGGTTCTGACAGCAGTGAAGCCAAAAAATAAGCAATGGGCTCACAGGATGAATGCATCTTGAACATACAGTATGACGTCTCAGTGCTTTACCTCTGTGTCAACCAGAAACCAACTCCTGTTGAGTCCAGCCAGATGGCAAAATGTAGTGGTTTATAAGCTGGGCCAATCAATGGATTTAGCAACTCCTAGTACATTGTATTACTTTGATTTTTATGAATTTAATTCTTTTTAATTGTCTTATCTAGGAAACAGTGGAATAACACTAAAATCCTAAATTCTAGCAGCCAATAGCAGAAAATAATGGATGTATAGATCTAGCATAGGCCCACAGTAAACAGTAGTTTCTCTAGAACAGAACAATCAATATGTGTGAACATGGACAACAGGGACAAAAGCTCAATCTTAGCTACAAAACTACAACCCTCCAAAAGCTAGATCTTCAGTACCACCACCAGTGGGAAGATACAGTGCACATCTCTTCCTGGTCTCTCCCTCTCTTCATCCACTGTCTCCACCCTGACTTCTGCTGACACTGAGCAGGTGGCGTGGTCACAAAGGCTTTACAGAGAGTGTGGGAGCGAGCGGGGAGCAGGTAAGGCCTGACGTTTTGACCGTGTCAGGTGACATCAGCTCAAGCCCAGGCGTGAGGCGCGGGCGACCATCTCCGTCGTTAGTCTCCATTGCAGCAGCTGTGGTGTGTGTCTGTATGTGTGTGTGTGTGTGTGTGAGTTTGAGTGTGTGTGTTGTGTCTTCATTGCCGCCGTGGTTGGGAGAAGCTGTCAGGTATATGCGCACTGCGGGCCGTTAAGAGTGCTACTGACAGGGGGGACTTTGGTGTGTGTGTGTGTGTGTGTGTGTGTGTGTGTGTGTGTAGGAGAGGGGGACTGACTCACTTCAACACACATGGTTCATGGCTGGGTTACACACTGTATAGTTAACTCCTACAGGCAGTCACAAAAAACCTTGGCCTATAGCTGTATGGAGAGAAATATATAACTGCCGCAAATTCAGTAGCGTAGCTTTTGACTATGCTCATAAGCTGACATGGAGAGTGTTACATTGCATAACGATCAGGCAGTGTTACCACAAGGCATTAGCGACTCCCACGCCTCGTTTGAGTTGGGATTTGAAATTCTTAATGGTGCGATGAGAGCTACAATGACATGACCCCTGTGATAATCTCCATCTCTCAACACACTAAGCTGCTAATAGTATTTATGTGAAAGACATTTTCCAATCCTTCAACGCCACCTAACACCATCAAATACGAGGCCACATTCTGCTGTTGTTGCAGTGCGATCTGGTGGCAACTGTGTTCTTAGTTGTGTGGCCAAATGATGCCAACTGCCAGTCCTCATTTCCTTCTGAACATGAAATACAGCCGAGATAGAGGAAATTAAAACTAGAACAGGTGGCACAGTATAATGATAACTATAGTTAGTATAATGATTTGCTGATTATACAAATATTGTCTATACAGTATAATCATTAGTAATCATTGATTTAAAAAAAAATTGTGTTGCTCTTGCACCAATTAGAAATGACAACCATCAGTCAAGTTTCCAGACAGCCGTTTTGTCAGTATGTACAGTATCTAAACAAGTTAGAGAAGTGGGCTTTTGCCTGGAATGTACGGTAAATGTGAATGACTTGTGCGTCTCCACTACAAGCCTCCAAATACTGCCAAGATGCCATTGAGCAAGGCACATAATCCCCAGTTCCAGTGGAGCTGGAAGGCCAACAGCAGAAGACTACAGTTATATTAGTGCGAAGCTCCCAGGTGGGGAACGATGTAACTTGAATGTGAAGCAGGTTGGTGCATGACAAAGATCCAGCATGCCCAAACTTTAGATAATAGTTTGAAAATAGATAAATAAATAAATATATTGCACGAGGTTTGTTAATGCTGACAAACTAGCATGCGGCTCTGAAAGCCCAACTCCTTTGCATACTGAAACAGAGGTCCATTTTGGTGATGAAGCACAGTACTTGACATTCATCTGTTGTGCAAATTAACATTTAATAGCCATACGCATTTGAATATGTTCTTTCTTGACACAGTGAGAAAGCCACAGCATCCAGTACGTACACAGGCTGAGGACGACGAGAGATGGCTTTTGGCTGCGAGCACTTTTGGCCACCGCGAGCAACATTAATTGTTTCTCGAAAAAGTAAAGGCGCCGTCCATTTCTCAACATCGTTTCCTTTTTCCCCTCCTCCTGTAAACAACTGGAGCCTCTCAATTTGTTCGCCTGCGACTCCATATTGGACGGCGGGGAGAGACATTCGATGTGCCCCGGGCTAACGACCTCGCAAAAACACGCGTATAAAAGGACCAATGGGAGGATGGTCGTCTGTTTGTCACACTCACGCCGTAAAGAGACGTTTGTTGAGTTGTTGTTGCACAGCTGACCGGCGGAGACTGCCAATGCGTGTCTCTGTCGAGGACAAGACAAGACTTCCCCTAGCCAAGTCAATGAAACAGTTTATGTATGCTGAAGGATGCACAGATTACACACACACACACACACACACACACACACACACACACACACACACACACACACACACACACACACACACACACGTACCCAACGCACACACACTTGCCATAACATAACTGGCAACATCCAGTATTTGGCTGCGCCTCCCCTGTACTTCACAGCAGCGTGACACCATCTGTCTAGTGGGCGCTGTTTGTTTGGAGCTGCTTGACTTCAGCTTGAGAGGAATCCACTCTGTCAGTCCTCAGGTGCTACACACAGGGCTTTAGAGGAGTTGTCATGGAGCGTGCAAAAGGTGGCAAGAAGCCATGACTATACCATCAGAAGAGAAGAGAGGAGAGAAGAGTGTGTTCAGGCATTGAGTGGTGCATGTTTCCAGTGTTGGTACTGTAGCTCTGTCTCCCTCAGTTGTGACAGGTGTGACAGCCGAGTCAGAACACTATTTAGCACCTGGAGGTCAGGTGAGGTTCGACCCAGCCAAATCCCCTCCTCCTGGCCAGGATTAGGTGCCCTCCTTAGGGGTGAGCAATGTGGAACCCCTGCTACCAGCCCTGACCCTGTATCAAGCTCTGTGTGTGTTTGTGTGCGTGCGTGTGCGTGTGCACGCGTACCAGCAGAGGGCATCTCCTCCTGATTGAGTCTGATGCGTGCCGATTGGTTGCCGGCCGTGTCAGGTGAAATTAGCGGCTGTCGATGGAAGACCCTCCGACCTGGGGGATTCATTAGGAACGTCCTCACCCATCTCAACAGACTGACAGCCCTTCACGCTTACACCCTTGACACACACACACACACACACACACACACACACACACACACCTAATCCAACAGCTCAAATTAACCTCCATCTAGCATGCCCACCCAGTGTGTGTACGAGCATGTGTGTGTGTGTGTGTGTGTGTGTGTGTCTTCCATCCATGTGCCCGCCCCAGCCCTTTCCTTCTTTCTCTGTGCACATGTGTGACGCTCCAGGGCCACATGTTAGCAAACATCATGCACCACCATCTCGCTCCGCAAGCCAACAAGCTCGCTCTCTTCTCATCCAAGCCCCAACCTCTCTGCAGTTCCTCCAATGGCCACTTGAGGCTGGCTGAAAAAGCGAGTAAATCCCCATTCACCCCCATGTTAAAATGCCCAACGTTACAGCAGAAATAAACAAAATAAACAACTGTAAAAATCTGAACTCACCCGTTTATACAGTCTATGGTTGCAAAATGAGTCTGGTTGTATGGAGTAGAATGGGAAAATGACTCAACTTCTCACTTGATTTATTACCTGAGTAAACACTTTCCTCATGACCTCATTTAGTTTGGGGTGTGATTTATTTTTCTGAATTCCCCCTTTTCTCCCCAATTGTACTTGGCCAATTTTACCCCTGCTGCCCCGGTCGCTGCTCCACCCTCTGCCGATTTGGGGGGAGCCACCTGACAGCGGGGAGTTTCACCGGCAGCACCTAGCATGTGGGACGATCACACTACTCCCACCAGTTCCCTTCCACCCCGAACAGCCGCCCCGACCGACCAGAGGAGGTGCTAGTGCAGCGACCAGGACACATACAGCCTCAATCCGGCTTTCCACCCACAGACACAGCCAATCGTGCCTGTATGGACGCCCGACCAAGCCAGAGGTAACACGGGGGCGCGCTAACCTGCGACCCTCGTGTTGGTAGGCAGGGAATCTACTGCTACACTATCCACACACCCGTTCCATATTTGTATACAGTCTATGACTATGCTCCTATCCAACAGCACCAGAGCAGAGGCAGATATGATGGTGGTGGTCAGTGTATTTCCCTGTGTGCCAATTTGGCATGCGATGTAAGCTAAAAAATACACCCTCACACACTAAAAGTACACGAGGGATGCAGTCGGCTGACACGTCACGCTCCAGAGCCACTTGACAGGTCAATGGACAAGACGGCCCCCCGCGGTTCAGCCGTCCCCTTCACGACACACTGCGACTTACAGACATGTGTGTGTGTGTGTGTGTGTGTGTGTCGACACATCTGTGTGTTTACACGCACCCCTCTTAAGCAGGTGTGTGTGTATTCGCCGGGTCCCCCAGGTATGTTTGCGGCGGTGGCATGTTTCAGTGCACAGCACAGTGAGTGCAGTAATATGCTCAGGGAGCGCGTGTTAACACATTATTTGCATTAGAGGGGAGCCTGCTGTCCCCAGCTGGACGCAGCAGTCAACACGACCTGCCAGTTTGGCATAATCCCAGGTCCGCTCTGGCAGGTGAGAACCTGCTTTCATTGGGCCAGGCCCACGTCACTCACCTTCCCTCTCTCTCTCTCTCTCTCTCTCTCTCCCTCCCTTCCCTTCCCTGTCCTCTGTCCCCTACACCCAGTATGTGTCCCCCTCCTCACAACGTCCTCACGCTTGAGATTCATGACACGGCCTGAAGATGAGTCATCTCTGTTTTGCTTCCTGCCAAACCGTTGCTGCTGAGCCTTCACACATCCCCAGCAAATTGATGAATTGCTAAACATTATACTTCATTTACAAGAAGTTATCACAATTAGAGCATTCATAAAAATAACTATTTTTCATAGTTCTCTGTTCTCTACCTACAATAGAGACAGTCATGGAATTCTGGACAAAATCATATCTAACAATAACTAGAGACCAGGGGGGCGCGGTGGCGTAGTGGTAGCGCTCTCGCATCACAGCAAGAAGGTCCTGGGTTCGATTCCCGCCTGGGACGCTGCGGGCACTGAGGGTGTGTCCCCCAATCCCCATCCCCATGTCCTCAGAGCCTACAGCCCAGGTGGGCTCGTCAAAAGGGCCTTTCTGTGTGGACTTTGCATGTTCTCCTCGTGCTCCCCTGGGGGTTCCTCCAGATAGGAACCCCCGCAAAAAAAAAAGAAAAGAAAAGAAAAGAAAAAAGAGACCATCTTGCGATGTCATCACACCAGCCGCGACACCCTTAAAATGAAAGTGGGCCAGGGGGCGTAAAGTGTGCGGGGCCAATGTGGGGGGCCCGGCCGGCCCCCTTGCTCGGATCACATCCATTTTCAAACTCACTTTGATGGCAACTACAGTACACACCTGTAAAAGTGTGTGACTGCATCTTGCACGGTTTTGACATTATCATGTTTGCAACATCTGTCGGTGACACAATACAAGCCAACGTTTTGCGGCTGGCACAAATATTGAGGACAAATCTGAGAGACTCATCAAGTGGGTATGTGGCTATAATGTGGACTAAATTACGGGTCCTTTCATATCAAGGAGTCCTTGATATGAAAAGGGTTGAGAATCACTGCAATACATGAATAGTTTGTCGTGCGTTTGTCAATACACAGCCTTATATGTGTGTGTGTGTGTGTGTGTGTGTGTGTGTGTGTGTGTGTGTGTGTGTGTGTGCGTGCGCGTGTGTGTGTGTGTGTGTGTGTGTGTGCGTGCGTGTGCGTGTGTGTTTGGTACAGGCAGTGTGTGCATCCACATGCATGATGGAAGCCAGAGACTTTGAACTTGAGAACTCTTGTAATTCACTGCTTCCCAGTTGAGGAGCATGTAGGCGCCACACAGCAGCTTGGCTCATTAGAATTAGAGACATTAGTTACGAGCAAAGGAAGTCTATTTCACGCACATCTCCCCGCCCGGCTAAATGAAGCTTTGCAAATCCTCCACAGCTTTTAATAGCTGCCACTAATATTACAGGTCACAAATGATTGCTCCCTCCGACTCTCGAGATTTGGCTGATCAAACACGAGGCGAGATTATCAGTGTTATTTACGCTTGTATATCACTCTGGCATAAACACGCACTTATGGAAATGCGATCCCTCTACGGTAATGCACTTTATAATGATTTATGCTGCGACGATTCATCGGAAATGTGGTAACACACAAGCTGCATCAGCCCAATGTTGTTGTTTTTTCCACCGGCATATTTTTTTTCCTCCTCCCCTTGTGTTTGCGACACAGACTGGGGAATCTCACTTGCGTGCTGTTTGGCACATTCGCCTACATCTCCGGAATCACAAAGCTTCTGCTTGTGTTTGGGAAACGGAGGTGCGCTTTTCACTATAGTACGATGGCTCCACGTGTACAAATCAATTATAAAGTCTGACTGGGAGTAAATAATATGACGCATGTCTAATTACCCAACAATCCAGGAGCTTTCGGGGGCCTTGCCAAGGAGAAAAGGAGCTAACGGATGTATTTCCCACACACACAAACACACGGACACAAACACATACGTAGAAAGACGCGCCAATAAAACAAACGCATAATCACAGGTGCTCAATGTATCAACCAATTAAAATAAGGGATTACCATGTTGGGTGCGTGTGTGCCTGTGTGTATGCGTGTGTGGGCACCGCTGCCACGCACGCACACAGGCAGGCAGGCAGGCAGGCAGGCCTCACATTGCCCACAGCTACTCGCTAAGGATTCCCGATAAGGAGAATTAGTCAAAACTTGGGAGCTGCCAGTCAGCGCCAATTAAACTTTAATCTTGGGCTGAAACAGGCACAAATAAATTAAACCCTTGTGAGCGGCAATGTGCGCTCCCCTGATAATGGGGGATTGAAGTCGTCTCGGAGCGAGGCTGCATGTTCCCAGGCAGCAGGCAGCGGTGCAGGGGGAACAGAACAGGGGCTAACGCTGGTGACAGAGTGAACTGGAAGGAACTCTCAAAGTTGTCTTGTCTCTCTGTCACACACAAACAAACAGATGCATTAGGCACTGACCTCCCACATACTAGGGACACATCACTTCTCAGCACTAGTGTTTTTACATGTAATCTTCACAATGGATGCTGGACAGCAAAATAGTGCTGAGCTGAATGTGTATATTAGATGTGTAGATATATTGTCATCTTGCATTTGAGTGAAAAGTTGCATTTTGGTTAAAATCTCAGAAGCTATATTGTCATATAAGTATTTTGAGGTCTGACAGATTCATAGAAAATGCTACCAGTATTTTTCTTGCATTCACTTACACACACATACAGACCTAAAGGATGAACTCATAGATGGGTGTGCTCATGCATGTATCAGTAGATGTTTACAGACACACACTGACACACACACACTGGGACACACACACACACACACACACACACCCACACACACCACACACACACACACACACACACACTTCTCTCCATGAAATCGCCTAAATGCATTGACTTTATTAAAGAATGCCAGCCAAACATGCGATTGAGCTGTGTAGGTCCAGAACTAGCAGCTTGGCTTTCAAGGCCCCCCCTTTCCCCCTCTTTTAAAAATACTGTAGAAACTGTGCATAAAGCCAGCGCAGTGATTGTAAATGTATTTGGACAATCTCGGGGTGGAATCATATTGGACCTTGCAGTGTGTGTTGGAATTTGATAACCAAACTGTGCATGACCCACTACCAAATGGAAATGATATTTTGAATTACGCTCTGGCATGGAAAACAGAGTACAAGCATCAACCAATATGTTATTAATAATAATAAAAAAGATCACCCCTTCATATCAGCCAGAGGAAATACTTTTAATGTTGCGATATTCAAACGTACGGTTGTCTGTCTGCCTGCATGCATGCATGCTGTGTAGAGGGGGATATTTCATTAATATTTTTTAATGAATTAGCAGGCTTATCTCTGCTTCCTGTGCCCGACCTGTGCTAGCCTGGTGTTTAATTTCAAAGTCATTTTCTTGCTATATGAGCGTGCCATTTATGTATTAATGTCACGGGCCTCGTCAGCCAGTGCCATGATTTATTCCCGAGTAGCGGTCACATACATCCTGATATCTTAAAAAATAAGCCCCAGAGAAATGCTGTAATGAGAAAACAATAACATTAACAATATTAGCAACAATAATGAAAATAATTGCCGGTGAAGCAACAATGGTAATCACACATAGAGAAATACCTCACTGTTTGACCGAATCGTACACAATTATCATGCATGTGTATATAATATAATTAATTCTATGTCTGTGCCTCTTAGCCTCAGGCGATCAGCATAGAATCAGTTTTGTATGTATAATAGATCAGAGCCAAGTTCATGAATAAAACAAACGTGGGGAGTATGCAGCACTGACTGTGAATGTTTGTCCATGGACAGCGGAATCAAAGTGAACATGTAATATTGTGATAATCCATACTTGATGAATTCAAGGGGCTGACTTGCCTTAGCTAAGTTCAGCTAATTTCCAGACATGGCTTGCCTCCGTAATTGAGTTTCCAATAACATTATGATTATTCCAGCCCACATGATAATTGAATCCAAGGTATTTTTTTCTTAACACTGCAATATTGTAGATGTGTGATTATTATGCATTTGCATGTAGATTTCAGTGCCTTCCTGAAACTCATCACTTTTCTCCTAACTGGATTTCCTATATTGTAGCATACATTTGGCTCATAACAAATGACGGGACCCCCTCTCGTTATGAGCACCCGAGTCAATTATTCCAAAAGTTCTTTTTTATATCAATTTTACCCAAGATAATGGCATCGGCAAGAAGATTCCTCCCCCACCAAAAAGAAAAGGGCTCAAAACGTCGACCCGGCTTCGATCTGTTTGTCATTCCTCATATATGTGAAAAATTATATTTTTACTGTTGAACTCATCAAATTCACATCACTGCCCAGCACGCCACCCGCGCTACCAGTTTGATCCTGCTTAAGAAATGCTATCAAACTTAGACATCCTGGCCCCAATTCTCATCTGTTGCATAATGTAGGCTGTATAGGCAGGAGTGGCATGGGTGTGAATGTAATTTTCATTAGGCTGATCGAGCCCCCACAGATTCAGCCCGTGCAATCGGGGTACATGGGGGCACAAAGCAGGAGCCGGCTGCTGAATGACGACTCGTTTTCACAGGCACAATGCTCCAAATCCCCTTCCCTCACAGCTCTAGGTGAACTAGTTGGCGTCTTCTGTACTCCTGCATAAAATGAATTTTGACAATGCAGCAGTCAATGGAAGCATTCATGCATGCGTAGCGGCATAAACAGACTTCCCTCCCCCTAACAAGCCCCAAGAAATGGGGAATTATTTTTCCATATAGCCCTGCATCTAAAGCCTGCATCAGGATCACCCTGGGAAGCATAAAGTTGTCCGTTTTTTTTGTAGTCTGATGCTGATCGTCGTCATCAGCACAGTCAGAGCGAAGCGTCTACTGCGAGAAGCGGGTGGGTGTGTTCAGCGTTAGCGTTAGCCGGTGGCTCCGAGCTGTGCTAGCTGTCACATGGCGGGCGTGACTGGGCAAGTCGTTGACGCTCTGAGCCACTGGGCACACGGTAGGCTGTGAATGGAAGCTCTATCTGTTTCTGATCGTCGTCGGTAGCCACGGGGCCCGTGCAGCGAGGATGGCACCAGTCAAGACATTATGCCAGAGTTTAGCTGTTGTTTTGCATAAATGTTGAATCATGCCAGCGTCCCTTTTTGAGTGCGTAACAAGGCAACAGCCTGCACTGGTATTGATTTAATGCTCGCTAATACTTCATACTGTCCTTGGGGGATTGATGCTGTCAAACATGTTTGGATATTGTTCTGCTAGATGTAAATACAACCACATAAAACGTGTTTGATTCCATTTCTTGGAAATACAGGAAAATGGAGGTAAAATTGTATTCGTTTTGTAGGCTACAAAATGAGATGTGAAATATTTGAAAAGAAGCTACGCTACTGTTACAAGATGATCAATACTGTAGCATTATTGAAAGCCACAGTTAGAGCCAAGTATCTTTGGATAGATGGTAAGTTAAAGTCGAGCTGAACGGCAGTTTTACACAGTAGGCCTATGTGACTTCCTTATCGTGACACATTTCGAGTGAAACAGGGTAGAGAGGCGGGACAATAGTGTTTGGAGGAGTTTGATTTGACCGTTGAAAAGTGGGACGAGGGACTGACTGAATGTAACAAGGCCAGTCGAGTGGTCCCAGGCAACTGCCTCTGAGCAGAGGGAGAAAGCAGTCCACTAAATTCATGTATTTTACAAATCTGAAACCTACCGCTAACGTTTCAATCACAGAATATAATGTAAATACAGCGTTCTGGACTGCGTGCTCGCTAGCTAGCTCACTGCGCCCCGCACCAGAGCGAGAACCGGCTGACGTCTCTCCCTGGGCGGACAGCCTCCTCCTAGCCGAGGGAGAGGGCCGGCTGCCGGTCTTGAGCAGGCACCAGTCAATTAGCGTGGTAAATAGCGATATTTCTGGAATGCGAGTTAATGAACCAAGTACAGTAGGCTTACATGTCATTTGCATCTACCTTAACGAAGACATTACCATTAGTTGTATCTTATGTTACATGCTCATTTGCTAACTTATATTAACATTTATGGGCTAACAAAATTTGTCCATGTAGGCAGCCATCTTGCATTCCTGAATTGTATTTGTCTTCTAGCCATGCAGATTGATTAACAGCTTTCATGTCATGATATTATTGTTGAAATTGGGTAGTACTCGGGTAGTACATGCTGACCTAAGCACACTGTAGATTTAGTTATTAATGAAGAAAACATGGCTGAAATTTGATGTAAAAATTC
>NC_139624.1:80804129-80854129 GCF_964638095.1 Poromitra crassiceps
GATTAAGCATGATGTTGGGATGGAGAGTCTCTAGTCACCAAGCAGACAGATGAAACCTTGGTTGTTTTTGTTACATGGAAATGTGTCTTACAGAGAATTTTTCATTTCAAAATTGACTAATTGACTCAAGTATTCTATTCTTTTGAAAAAACACTTTTTGTGATCTTAAACTGAAATATTCAAAATAAACTGAAATATTTCCAGATTTCATGTAGGCATCTATGGACTTGCCTTGATGAAAGTCCCAGGTTTAGTGAGTAACATTTTTGGACACAGATCAACTCTTGGGTGTGTTTTTGTCATGTTTCTGACTGGCTTTCTCTTCTCAAATCCCATTTGACTCAAATTAATAATGACAACCTTAAAGTAGATTTTCAGAAGAAATGCCTTTCTCTGCAGACCGATTGTTGCCCAAACAAGTGCGTTTTCTTCCTCCACACATATGTTTAATTTGATACAGCATCTTTGGCTGTTTTTCCTGCACAGCCACCGCCTGAAGACTGCTATATGCATAGTAGATAGGATTACACCTTCTAAGCAGATTTCGTCGTGGAAGGGTTAACACAGATCCCCCTGCTTTGCCGAACAAACAGGACACCATCTGAAGACACAGGAACTAACCGGCCTCTCATTAGGGGAGTCGTGGGGGGGGGGGCTCCGTCCCGCTTCGTTTTATTTTGGTGTTGAAGAAGCACGTTTGGGCCTCCTGCCGCGCCGCCTGGCTCTTTGAGCGAGGTGGAGCATACGGCCTAATGACTCAAAGTTCCTCTATAAAAAGTATACAACGCAGCTCCCTGCAAATTGAGTTTCCTCTTTGTGCCAATTGAGGGTGGTTTATGTAGGCTGCGGGAGTTCCTTTGAACTCTCATTCCAAAAAACTCCAGATTCCGGGGTCAACCCCCCCCTGCGCCGCCCCCGTCCTTCGTCTCTCTCCCACCGCTGGTGGAGATGGAGGAGGAAGAGGAGGCTTCTGTCTCAGACGTTCCAAATGCATGCCACATTGCACAGAGCAGCCTGTCCAGACAGAGCAGAGCAGAGCAGGGGAGAGGAGAGGAGGAAAACACATCTCAACATGAGTTGAAGGTGGCATGCATGAAGCAGGTGTTTCTGCCCCCCTTTATTGGTAATAAATGAGTTTGTAAATGTGACTTTATTGGATGAAACTTTCTGACTGTGTTTGGATAAGAGGCCGAGGTAGCACAAAGTCATTAGACGGGGCAGTGCTCTCCTTATTTAAAGTGGCATCTTTATAGAAGGCCAATCAGGATGCCTTTGTTTCTTTACTAGAGAATTTGATAAGGCCCTAAATGTTACTAGCTTACACAGATGAAAGCCATAAAGGTCTGGACTTCAGGGATGTGACCGGGAAAACTACAAGACAGGAAGAAAGTGGGAAAACGGAAATCTTCCCATTATAAAAGAATGGGAGTTGTGCGTCTCAAAAAAAAGAACATCAGAATCCTTGGAAAGTTCCCCTTTTGAGCAGTGTTTGATAAGTAACTGACTATGCCCAATTACCTTCTACTATTATAGATATATTAGATGTCAATTAACTACTAGATGAATTGCTTGACTATAACTTCCCTATAGTGTACAGAAATCCACGTTGAACTTTTCACTTATAAATGCTCTTTTTTTAAGGATAAAACATCAAGAAGGTCTGCTTGCAACTATGAATTTGCCAAGAGGTACTTGCTGTCTTTCTTTTGTCCTCGGCTATCTTTATTGCCAAAAGCCCATGTTGGCGGCCTCCCATGTGGAAGCAATGGGGGCCTGGATGCCCAACGCTCAGCCAAGTGGCAGCCATTGTTTTCCATGTCGGGGGCATGAAAGCTGGGCTCGTTCTACACTAATCAAAACCCCCCAAAAGGTCTCAGTATAAATCCCAAGACTTCTTCTTCTTCTTCTTCCTCTTCCCCCCCATCCACCCCACCATCTTCACAATTATGCGCACACACTGCCATAAATCTAATGCGCTTTCATGATCTGTGGGAGCGGAGTACATAAAACGTGTTTGCCGGATTTGCATACAAACATACTTATTCTAAATCCCCCTCAGAAGTTGTAAATGATTGTCTTTTCCTGAAATACATCTCAGCAAATTGTATTTGGGCATGTTTATGAATCCTATTATGGCATGGGTTTTATCATATTTTGTGGACAGCGATGGCTTCTCATCGTAGCTGTTAAGAAGAGGGAGAGCGGGGCCTTGGGCGATAGATTTTGTCATTTGTTTCAGATGGGCGCTGGATTTCCCTTCATTGCTGCGTGACAGGTCCACGGTAGCAAGATGGATCTGTGTTAAGTCCTCACAAGGAGGAATCATTCAGTAACCACTGTCATGAGTGAAAGAGGCTGCATTCAGGCTTCACTCCAGTCTTGCATTCAACACATGTGAAAGCATTAATTGGGTCCTATATGATGCAGAAACAGCAGTAGAATCTCCCTTTGACTGTGGGCTTTTTAATTCTCTCTTCTTTTTTTCTTCCGCTCCCTGCAAACACAGCAGTGACATAATCGAGTCGAATGTTGCGTAATAAAGCCACAATAGACTAGTATTTATCAAGAGCTGGAGAGCTGCTGGGCAGGGAAGAGGAGGAACTCTCTGTCAGCAGCGCCTGGGCCGCCAAAGACATGATCATAATCTCCGTGTGTGTGCGCCTCACAGTACCAATTGAGCAGCCAAGGGAAAGTGCTCATGGGTATGTGGAAGTCGAAAAGCACCAGTGCTGCTGACTACTGACTCACCTTCCGCCAAGCTCAAGCAAATTACTAATTTGATAGTTTTAAACATGAGATAAAATAGGGAGAACTTTATTGTATCTTGAGATTTTCCGATTTGAGGCTGTTCAAGTTCCTGGCAAGATAGTTAATCAAGCGCACCTCAAATACTTAAAATATTTGAGATTTTTTTTTTTATCATCAGACGTACTATTTTGCCCAGTTTGCCTGTGCAGGCCCAGCTGGTGCCCGCATACTGGCTGGCTGGCCCTGTCAGAATCAGTCATTAATTGGTGGGACAAGCTGCTGAGTGGGAGGGTCATAAACATTTCAAGAGTTATAAAACTTTCATTAAGTTCTCACGATATCGCGCCAGTGAGTGACCCTCTTGCTCTCGCCCTCTCGTTGTGGCCCGGGTGGTGTTGAAGAGGGGAGCGATGGTGAACAAGCGGCCTCTTTGTGGCAGGAGGGAGGCTTTTTCAAACTGTCTCGCCCTCTTGACTCGTCCTAAGCCAGAGATCAGAGCTTGGAAAGTGGCAAAACAAAGGAGCGATTTAATGAGATTGTAAAACAGGCTGAGGAAGAGGAGGGGGGGTATGAGGAAGAGGAGGGGGGGTAGCAAATAGCCAGACTGCCATGCAGCTCTGGTCCCTTTCAAAAGGTCTTTTCAGGATCCCCTCTAAGCCGTCTCAATATGAGCAAGAGGGGGGAAAACTCAAAGGAGCCCAAATGCTCCAATAGATTTGGACATGAGGACGATGGGGATATTTGTCTGCTGTTTGCCACACAAAAGGCTCGCATTCCTGACAAGATGTGTTCCACATTTAACGACTTGCCTGAAAGGTCTGTTGTGTTTGTCCCTCAGGACTAACATTTGATTTGATTTTGATTTCAGACGTCAGCTTCGAGATTTCAAGCAATGGGCATTTGCATCGTAATTACTATAATTTGAGTGTTATTGATAAGCGATTGTGATCAATACATTTTAAATGATGTGGATTGAAAATAGATAAATCAATAGACAAAAAAAGTAATTGCACTTAACACAAAAAAAGAAAATCTTTGCAACAGCTTCAAGCGTCAGATGATTAGATTTGGGAAAGTGATAATTTGAGAGGAAAAAAAAAAAAAAGTGGCCTGTGGTGTGATCTTTAAAAAAATAAAATAAACCACCCAATTATGATGGTGGTAAGGCTTGTTGTTTACACAAGCCCCTCTATAAATAGTATTGGCACACATCACAAAGGAAACAACATTGCCATTCATGTCCCTGGCTTTGCAGTTGCTCTTTCGAAGAAATGTCAGCGCCGCGTTTATCGCGATACATCTGTCACGTATCTTCTCCCCCAAAGATCTCTGTGGAATTAGACCATTTAACCCCTCCCGCTCTTTATTAGAGGGGGGCGGGGGGGCAGAGAGGGAGGGAAGGAGAGGAATGAAAACAGGCCAGAGTTGAGGAGATAACCATCAGGGTCCTAAAGCCATTATCTGGCCCCCGTCCACTGCTGAGTGTCAGGAGTCACACCCAGGTCCCAGTTAGCCCGGAGCGCTTTGACCTGGCGCTCTCCGCTGACATTTCCATTCAGATGAATGGCTCTCCGCTGCATGCTAGGAAGTGTCCAGTTTGACCCTTACCTGCCCCAAGATTCCCTCCCTTATTAGCTGGGCTGCAGCCCTCTGTCTAACCTGTATTCTGTTGCCTCTCACCCCCCCCTGTTCACCCTCCCACCCCCCCGTGAGGCTGTGAAGGCAGAGCCGTCTTTAGTAATAATGGAGGACAAATGATGCCAGCCGGCCCTAATGGCAGGAGCTTCTAATGACACTGGGCTTTTGTGCTCTTTTCATTGAGACGAGGAGTGAGAGACGAGGGCAAAGCTGTGGCGAGTGGCGTACCCTCATTTTAAGATGTGACAGTAAAGCTGTGGCGAGTGGCGTACCCTCATTTTAAGATGTGACAGTAAAGCTGTGGCCGAGTGGCGTACCCTCATTTTAAGATGTGACAGTAAAGCTGTGGCGAGTGGCGTACCCTCATTTTAAGATGTGACAGTAAAGCTGTGGCCGAGTGGCGTACCCTCATTTTAAGATGCGACAGTAAAGCTGTGGCCGAGTGGCGTACCCTCGTTTTAAGATGCGACAGTAAAGCTGTGGCCGAGTGGCGTACCCTCGTTTTAAGATGCGACAGTGAAGCTGTGGCCGAGTGGCGTACCCTCGTTTTAAGATGCGACAGTAAAGCTGTGGCCGAGTGGCGTACCCTCGTTTTAAGATGTGACAGTAAAGCTGTGGCCGAGTGGCGTACCCTCGTTTTAAGATGCGACAGTAAAGCTGTGGCCGAGTGGCGTACCCTCGTTTTAAGATGTGACAGTAAAGCTGTGGTGAGTGGCGTACCCTCATTTTAAGATGCGACAGTAAAGCTGTGGCCGAGTGGCGTACCCTCGTTTTAAGATGTGACAGTAAAGCTGTGGCGAGTGGCGTACCCTCGTTTTAAGATGTGACAGTAAAGCTGTGGCCGAGTGGCGTACCCTCATTTTAAGATGTGACAGTAAAGCTGTGGCGAGTGGCGTACCCTCGTTTTAAGATGTGACAGTAAAGCTGTGGCCGAGTGGCGTACCCTCGTTTTAAGATGTGACAGTAAAGCTGTGGCCGAGTGGCGTACCCTCGTTTTAAGATGCGACAGTAAAGCTGTGGCCGAGTGGCGTACCCTCGTTTTAAGATGTGACAGTAAAGCTGTGGCGAGTGGCGTACCCTCGTTTTAAGGTTATAGGACACAGTTAAGTTCCTTCCCGTGGCACAGGCGGCCGCGTCGGTAATGGGCTCGTCGGGGCACCGCGCCATACACAGCTGTTTATTTTATGGTCTTTAATTTGCTCGGAGGAGAAAATAACGTGCGCAAGAGAGTGTGTCTTTAAGGAGGCCCGTGGACTTGAGAGACCAAAATACCAAAAGGACCTTCATAGGTGCACTGTAGTTAACCAATGTAATTAGCAAGAACACAAGTAATCAGTCCAGGGAAGTGTGTCATTAAATGGCATCCCCCCATGATTAATTTGCCGCTCGTAACGACGAAATGAACCTTCTCTGTGTCCTTAATGACCCTGGTTAATCTTTTAAAGAAACAGGGAGGGAGGGAAGACGGAGCGAGAGAGATAGGAAACTCAGAGAGGGAGAGAGACTAGATATCAGCTGCTGACATCAATAGAAGTGCTTGCAGTTATGTAAGCTTTCACTCACACCCGAGCTGGACCAGTGAAATGCTGTGGAGACTAGTGGTTAAGGAGCAACAACACACACAAACACAGCCCGGCGACGAGCTGTTCTGTGGGATAAATCCCCCTTTTAGAGCCAAGAAGCAGCACATGGCGCCCGGGATCTGACACTCTGTTCTCTAAAGTGGAGGTGGCGAAGAGATTACAGCGCCTATTATACGCCCTGTTACATTATTAAACCCACCCCTATGTCATCCATTATTCAGTGGAGTACATATTTGTCTTTTTTTTTATTTATCTGAAGCCATGATAAAGCAGAATTAACCATTTGAATTAATCATGGGAATTAACGCTTTGATACGGGGGGTAGGGGTGCTCGCGTTCCGGCCAGCTGCACTGTCCGGGGCCCCGGCTGCTTAACGGCAGAAGTGCCAAGCATATGCTAGCAGGGAGGAGGCGGGCTGAGAGAGAGGGAGGCCTGGGTGAGCTGAGAGAGAGGGAGGCCTGGGTGGGCAGGGGAGGCGGTCCCCGCGGAGCCCTTCACAATGAAACACAATATCCTCCTCCTCAGTACGCGTGCAATGACTTAAACACTCCATTGTATTAAATATGAATGAGGTTCCCCCATTGTCCGTGCGCGGGCGAGCGGGGAGACAGTGTTGTCGATTAGCCACATGATTAAGCAGACGACACGGTGGGGGCCGCAGAGGTAAATAAAGGCCGCCTTCTGTCATTCGCTCGTCTCCCACGGGGCCCCCGCACCGATGGCTCCTCACAAAACTTAGCGCGGGTTAGAGCCAATTTGAGGGAGGACGTGATAATGTATGGCCGTGAAAACAGCTGAGTGATAGAAGGGAGGGCAGATTAACAGGCTAGGAAGTGGATGTGAGGGAAGGAGGGAGAGGGTGAGGAGGAGAAGTCTGGAGGGATAGAGTGGTGAGAGGGAGGTGGAGAGAAGGGGAGCAGAGGGTTGGGAGCTACAATAAGCAGAGCCTTTGATTAAACAGGCAGGGTAATTCAGTCATGCTCCGTGTCAGGTGTTTATTATCACATTGTACCATTTGCATGTGAAAAAGACGCCCGCGCTCGGCCCTCTTCCCCCCTTCCCCGCCCCGTGATTGGCTGACAGGGCATCTGCGCTACACTGTTGCAAAGGCCCCCCTGTTAGGAGAGCGTGAACCCAGTCACGGCTATTCACACTGGACCCAATATGTCAAACGGTTATTATTGGCAGCGTTAGCCAAGAAAACAAATAGAGGCGGAGAGGTTCATAATGAAAGGGAATACATCGCTTTAATCAATTCTCATTCATCAATTTAGGCCAATATGTCAAAAACACAATCTCAGTTGATGTTACTGAAGCCAAAACACATTCACTAAAATTAAAATAGAATTCCTTAGAGGTTCTAATCATATGAGGATATCTTTGGTACTATATGATATTTCAGTTTGTATTCAATTTATTTACTTAACATCTACAGTAGTGGGCATTGTTGAGATATCACGTTTATATATATATATAGGTAAAACCTATTTTAAAGGCCTGTTAAAACCAGGTAAAACATTTTTTCGAAGTAAAACAAGCTGTGTTGCAGTTTCAAATAACTAACACAAACAGTGAATGCTGTCATTAGTATGGTTATGAACCTTCCCCTGTATTCATTATGAGTGTTTCCTACCTCTTACCTTAAACCCCCATGTGGCTGAGCTCATCTATTGGTTTCTCCGTATTGCTGTAACTATGATCTCTTCTGCTTTAATGATATCAAGCAGCTAACCTTAGCCAGCCTCTCCTGCCAGCCCCCCACCTGCCATCAACCCCCCCCACCCCCTTCTATCCCGTCGCGGGACATTCAGGTAACTAATCTGCCTTTAAATATGTCTCGAAGGAAACGCGGCTAATTAGTATCGGAATTTACTGCCTTCACTTTTATTGACTTGTCCTACTTCTCCGATAATTAACTAATGAGTAAAGTAATGAGCTATGTCGTTCAGTCGTGCCATTCAATTAGAGTGCAGAATCAATTATTGAAAATAGTTTTCTGATGCCAGCGCTTTGTATGGCGATTGTGAGTGCGTGCAGACGGGGGACAGCGGCGAGGTTTCAGGACCCTTTGTCCAAAACCAGTGAACTTTTACTCCCTGATAGAAACTCCTGTTCTCTGATGGAAAAGCAGAGGAGATACTGTCACTGCATAGTCTCTTTCTCTGTGTGTTTTTTACATCATTCATATCTTATTACATGATAGCAGATTTGATAACTGATGTGTACTCTCCAAAGAGTCTTTTGACCCAGCAAAGCCCAGCGGAACCCGGACGAGGTTTCGCAGTAAACAATGTGTCATGGATGTATTTCCGAGCTTAACAAAAACAATGGGTTCATCATAGAAAATTAATTAGAATATCACACTCCCAAGTGTTTTGGCTGATAATGAACCCTCTATCTTATCAGGCCAATTTAGTCTGACGTTCTTTGATAATTATGTTTACATCAAAATCAATGCCCCTTGTGATGAAATGTTTTTGCTTTTATTATGCGCTTCTATATAATTTGAAGGGAATCCAATAAATGTGTGCGAGAAATAATAGTCATGGTTTGAAAGTTTCGGTGTTGTTGATCTATAGCATAATTAAGTGGTTATTAAAACCATAAGTACAATGAGTGAGATCTCAGCTTTTTAAATGATTTCAGCCTGGATGTAAACTGCAGTTGTTCGTGTTCTGAGACCCAGGCTCACAATAGTTATAGTAGCTGTCTGAAACAGGACCCTAACCTATTTTGGGACCTGGTCAGCTTTAGACCTGTCCAAGGCCTGAAATTGAACTTTTAAAGGTCCCATTTTATGCTATTTTTAGCTCGCTAACTCTATCTATTTTATGTTGTCACTCCTCATCTAAATGACAGCATTGAAACTCAAACTGTGGGATGTAATTTAAAACAGGCCTTTAAAACAGGGTTATGAATTCTGTTGCACACACAAAAATCCAGCTTCTGTGGGACTTCTCTATGTCCTCTGTCTCTCCCCTCATTCTGATAAGATGACCTGTTAGGATAGATACAGCTTTGGTGCAGTTGATTGTTTTTGGGACATTTTTCCATACTATGCAGCTATGCTACAGACAGCAAGGTTTGGTCTTCCGCATTCAGCTGCCGGGGGCTGCACTGTAAGCTGGCTAATGAAATTAGTGTTACTTTGTGATGTCACAAAGTTATAGAAGTCGAAACAGCTCGTTTCAAAGCAGTTTTTGCTTAAATTGCTGTGGATTTATCTGGGGCCGTGTGTTTTGAGAATTCCATGATGTTTATACTGTATAGCATGCCCAAGTCCTTTATCACCTTTGAGTGGAGATGATGAACGAATTATCTCATCTCTGAACACCTTCTCTCCTCCTTTACATACAGTAACTCCTCTATTTTGGCAATGTGCAATAAAAATGAAAAATACTAAAAGGTGGTGGTGGCTGCCCATGCTCATAAAAAAAATACTGAAATGACAAAGAAAAAAAGAAAGAAAAAAACACATTTCAATTCCCAACAAATTAAATATGTATCGTGCAATTGAATTGGTCGCCCGATGGTGTTTAGTACAGCTACTGTTTTATAGCAGCAACAAGGAGCCTGGGAAAAGAAGCCGGCATCAGTGAAGTCATATTATGAGAGGATTTAGAGCACTTGTGGGTCATGCCAGTACTGGTTGGTGTAACTGTGGCGGAAACATGAATAAAGATTGTTGGACGAGCTCCCAGTTTTTCTTGGTGGCTGAGTCGTGTTTTTCCCTTCAACTCCTGTTGTTTTGCAATTCTGCTCAATTAAAAGAAAAAAAGAGGTCCACATGAAGGTACATGTGCATAATGTGGCTTATGCAACAGCCACGAGAGAGAGAGGTGTTTGTGTGTAGCCTTGAACCTGCTGCACACTCCACCTTTCCACCAGCGAGCGCCCTCCCGCTGACCATAAAAACCCTCTGCCGATAATTGAAGCATTAAACACGCCTATATTTTTTGCTTAATTAATAATTAATTTCATGAGAAGGAGAGGTAGTAAAAAAGAAAAGAAAAAATGCTAATTATAATCTGGCTTTGCATCACAGGAGCAGTGTCAGGTTTGATCAAATTAAGGGGGAACGAAGACCGAAAAGCACATAGAGAGGAAAATAAATAATAAGGGGGAGAAAGTCTCAGAGAGAGAGAGAGAGAGAGAGAGAGAGAGAGGTGGGAGGGGGTTAAGAGATGAGAATCCCGCCACAGTGTTTTGGCGGTATCAATATTCTATTAATACCCAGGATGCCAGAGGTCCTGGCTGGTGTGCCAGTCAGCTCTGAGCCGATGTGACAGCCTCCCAGAAAGACGCTAAAGCCAAGGACATTCAATCCCCCCTGACAGCGACCTTGGAGAGCGTCCCGGGCGTGCGGCGTCTTCAAAGGCGCTAACTCAGAGAAATAAACTCAAAAGAACATAATGGAGTCGGCTCTCGTCATTATTATGACAAGCTGGTTTATTTACTGTACGTCCCTCTGTTTGTGTGCATGCTTGCGTGTGCGTGTGTGTGTGTGTGTGTGTGAGAGAGAGAGAGAGAGTGAGCTCTAACAAGACGAGGGATGACTGTCAACTGTCACAAATGCCGGTAAGCCAAAGTTGCTGTTGGACTGTACGTGCAGTAAACCCAAGGGATTAGAAGGAAATCCACTGTAATTCTACGAGCAAAGCACATGCATAAGCAGCAAAGACTCATACTGTGATCAAATGCATTGAGCAAGTGCATTAAGGGCAGCTATACTTTAAACAATCTCAAATATAAGATAGCTTGGATTTGTTTAACACTTTTTTGCTCACCGCATAATTCCATTTGTGGTATTTCATAGTTTAATGACTTTACTATTATTCTAAAACGTGGAAAATAGTAAAAACGTCTATATCCTACAATGTATTTTAGTTTGCATGTTGCCTTATTACATTTTGGTGTATCAATGTTAAAAAAAAAGGGGGAATTAACTAAGTACAAATACTTTGTTACTGTACTTTAGTAGGATTTTCAGGTATCTGTATTTATTTTTCTGACAACTTTTTACTTTTACTCCCTACAGTACATTTATTTATTTTTCTTCTGATTTCCCCCCATTTTCTCCCCAATTGTACTTGGCCAATTTCCCCCCTGCTGCCCTGTGTCGCTGCTCCACCCTCTGCCAATCTGGGGAGAGCCATAGACTAGCACCATGCTTCCTCCGACACATGCACAGTTGCCAGCCGCTTCTTTTCACCTGACAGCAGGGAGCTTCACCAGCAGGATGAACAGGCACCCCGAATGACCAGACTGACCAGAGGAGGCGCTAGTGCAGTGACCAGGACACATACTAATCCGGCTTCCCACCCGCAGACACAGCCAATCGTGCCTGTATGGACGCCGACGAAGCCGGAGGTCAAACGGGGGCGCGAACCTGTGACCCCCGTGTTGGTATGCAGGGAATCTACCGCTACACTACCCGGACTCCCTACATTTTAACACAAATATCTTTACTTTCTACTCCTTACATTTTCAAAACAGGCTAGTTACTTTAGTTCTAATGCACAACAGACAAAAAAAATGTAACGTTGTCTGTCTCTCTCGTGTCGCGCTCCCCCAGCTTTTACGCATTATATGCACCTTTTTTGTGGAAAAAACATCACACAAATTATTAATCAAAGTATAGTCTTTATGCATCTTAAAACATGTTTGGAGGGGATCTTTTAACTCATTGAGTGCCAGCCACTTTTGGAGAACGGACGCTCCCAGTGCCAGAGTTTCAGAGCGTTTTCAGTGATTTCTCGAGGCCCACAGAATATTGTGTGATATTACTATGTAAACACTGAACACGCACAAAGAACGATGAGACTCTATTCTATCATCTGCAAAAAAAAGTATATTGATCCCATTTTCCGTTCTTTAGTTATGAGCCGGAGAAAATAGCTTGATTCATCCAAAAACAGCAATTTTTTTCTAGAAGCTGAGATAATTGGCCTTTTGTGAAATTAAACATTTCAAGCACATCACTGACTCTGAAGCTTGCTGCTGGTGGGCATCGGATATTCTGGCTTGCGTTTGTCAATCCTGTCCTGCTGCCTGGGTCTGTCTGGGTGTTGCGTGCTGCTCTGCGTGTGTCCCCCCCCCCCCCCCCCCCGCCCCGCCCCGCCCCGCCCCGCCCCGCCTCAACTGCACACTCCTCCTCCTGTCTGTGGTGGCTCTCTGCTGAGTTTGCTGTGCGCGACATCCAGCTTTTTTACAGCGTTCCGCGTGTGTTTGTCACCGGCAACGATGCTTCCAGTTGAGAATAATAACAACTCCACGGTGTGGATGTGCGGATGTGCTGTCGCAACCGACACGGAGCGGCTCAATTGTGGGAGCAGATTGGCTGCTGCAGGCACAGCTGCAGTAACGTGCTTCAGCATATCGATGCATACGGATGCGATGCGATTTCCGTTTCCATAACGACTTCTTCTTTGTTTTTTCCTTGCCTTTCTGTTATGTGGAGAGCACTGTCGCCACCTAAGGGTTCTGTAAAATAGGTTATAGACCTCCAATAGCTATAATATTTGTACAGGAGAGGCAGAAAGCTTTGATCGACGCCCCACCGTCAAAAAACGCAATTGACGAACATGTCCGTCCTTGGCACTCTACGTTACTATTTGAAATGACGAACATGTCCGTCCATGGCATTCAATGAGTTAAGTTTAATAGTATTTTGATTATATTAACATGACATGAGTCATATTACTATATATATATATATATCATATTACTACTAATATTACTTTTTTTACTTTTACTTGAGTAAACAAGTTGAATCAGTAGTTCTACTTTTACCAGAGTCTTTTTTACACAAGTAACTGTACTTCTTAAGGGATGGCTTTACCAGTAATCAACTCACTTTGTATCATATACTGTATAATGTTGGTAATATAAGCACATGGGCAGTGTTTTACCTTCTCTCTCTGTTTACCTCACGGAGAAAAATGCTCTTGCTACTGCCTGCAGAAACTCCGCCCTCACCAGCTGCAAGTCATTATGGCTTGTTAAGGCTCTCCATGCGATGCTCCTTGGATGTGCGCATACATAAAAATAAACAATAACAGCCGCCTCTGAGCAGATTCTGCCTCTCAAGCAGAACTTCCGCAGCTCCGTTGTGACGCGTTGTGATGTAAAACGCATCACAACGGGGCGCTTTGCCAGAGGAGGAAATGGGAAGATCTCCATGAGGAAAACAGAGAGAGAAGGTAATAATCACTGCCCATGTGCTTATATTAACGAGATTATTAATGATACAAAGTGGGTTGATTACCGGTAAAGCCATCCTTTAAGTAAAGAAAGTGTGTACATTTCCCATCTCTGCTGTTATAATAGTGGGGCTCAAAAAATGCACTTTCAATGTAAAATTGGTCGCTTCCAGAAAGAAGCGCCAAAATTTGCACAAATACTCCTTGTGGATTGTTATTTTGATAAAAGTAATTGGCCACGCAAAAATCTCGATCTTTCCAAGATGGCCGCCATTTCCTGCCCCCAAAACACTATTTTGGGGACAACTTTGGGTAGAATTGTCCAATACGATTGATCTTGTTATCAAACCATACATTTATGACCACAGAGAAGCCAGATTTGTTCCATGTAAATTTCTAAATGGCTGCCATTTCAAAGATGGCTGCCATTTCAGCTATTTTTACCATTAGTGGGGCTCAAAACAGCACCTTTACGTCGCTTCCGGAAAGAAGCGCCAAAATTGGCACAAATACTCCTTGTGGACTGTTATTTTGATAAAAGTCATTAGCCACACAGACATTTTGATTTTTCCAAGATGGCCACCATTTCCAGCCTGAAAACACTATTTTTGGGGCAACTTTGGGTAGAATTGTCCAATATGAATCATCTTGTTATCAAACCATACATTTATGACCACAGAGAAGCCAGATTTATTCCATGAAAATTTCAAAATGGCTGCCATTTTAAAGATGGCTGCCATTTCTGCTATTTTTACCATAGGATTTCACTGTCCAGGGCGATTTTGATGGGTCAAATGACAGGTTTTTAACTATGGAAATTTCAAAATTATACATCAGAAATCATTTGTATATCTCCTTTTACCATTTACTCTAAAATACTAAATCTCCAAAGTACTGTTGTTTATGCATATTTTCACATTACTTTGAAAATATATGCAGAGTAAATGGCAAAAGGAGATATAGAAATGATTTCTGATGTATCATTTTGAAATTTCCATAGTTAAAAACCTGTCATTTGACACCAGAATCATCAAAATTGCCCTGGACAGTGAAATCCTATGGTAAAAATGGCTGAAATGGCAGCCATCTTTAAAATGGCAGTCATTTTGAAATTTTCATGGAATAAATCTGGCTTCTCTGTGGTCATAAATGTATGGTTTGATAACAAGATCATTCATATTGGAAAATTCTACCCAAAGTTGCCCCCAAAATAGTGTTTTCAGGCTGGAAATGGCGGCCATCTTGGAAAAAAATAAAATTTCTGTGTGGCCAATTACTTTTATCAAAATAACAGTCCACAAGGAGTATTTGTGCCAATTTTGGCGCTTCTTTCCGGAAGCGACCTAAAGGTGCTGTTTTGAGCCCCACTATAACGCTGAATGGGACAGTAGGCTACATGTTTAACCTCTGGCCGTTTTCCCACAAAGCACAGCTCTGAGGTGACATGTTTCCATATAATGAATAAATAAATATGTTGATAATGTGCTGTTGGGTTTGGGAGACGGGGATAACCCACAGACCCCACTGCCAGCTAGGTATTTGTTCTTCCGATTACATCCACGACAAGAAATAAGACAACAGCTTATGGCACTGCAGACAGCCTGAAGCTAGCTGACTGGAGGCCTTCTCTCATATCCTTTTCTTCTCCCTTTTGGAAGCCTTGGCCAAGCCTTATCATGCCATTTGAATAGTATTACCGACACGCTGGCCAGGGGAGAGGGACAGATATTTTTATTGTTTTGTTTCATACTTAGTTGTCATCGTCGTACAAGTATTATGTAATATGTATCACCAAACACTGTACAGCTCCTGGGTTTAGCATGGCTTTTGTGGAATGTGTCATGCACCCCCACCCCATACCGCGGGTGACCTCCCAGCCCTATGGCACAGTGGGTGTGTTGGGAGTGTGACATGAAGGTAATCCTGCATTATGGGCACATGCATGTGTGGTTTTGTGTGTAGCTGTTGGCAAGGGCAGGCATGGGTGTGTTACAGTAGGAAGTCATGCATGGGTATGGATGCATGCAGACTAGGGCTGCAACTAACGATTCTTTTCATTGTCGATTAATCTGATGATTATTTTCTCGATTAATCAATGAGTTGGGTCTATAAAATGGTGAAAATGGCCATCAGTGTTTCGCAAGATGACGGCCTCAAATGTCGCGTTTTGTCCACAACTCAAAAAGATTCTGGCCCCTATCGTTGCATCGGCCTAGTTTCTACGCCGAGCGCCTGGCGCAGTGGGCGTGGACCAGCGCACTTGATATCTTGGTCTTGGCGCTACACGCAGTCTAAAGCATTACAACCACGCCTTTTAAGCGTAAAATTATGCACCGTCATGCTCATTGGATAAGTGCAATAAACGAATCGCACGCTTGCCTTTTAAGCTCCAATTCCACTGGTCCAGCAAAACCAGACAGAAGCCAGGCGCTCTGCCCCCCCCCCCCCCCCCCTCCCTTCATCCAGTCTGTCTGTCTCCATATAGGCTATTATTCCATATTATTATGCTTCTCAAACCAATCTAACTGCAGTTTAAATACTGCAAGCATGTAAATACGCTACACTATAGCAAGATCAAAGTGAAAAGAATGTTCTAAATGCATCAGCTAGAAAAATATAGCCTATTAGATTGGTGAAAGTTTGTCCAGAAAGATATCATTTTCTCTCGCCCGCAGGAAGGATGATGCACATAAATATACCCTACATTATGTAAAGTCATTGCATAAATGTGTTTTTATTGTAAAACTAAATGTGAAGTAGGGCCAAGTTATTGGAGCGACATCACAGTATAGCAGATGACAGTAGGAAGCGCGTTCCGCTGTCACTTATCTAAATCACGTTAAATCGACAAGGGATATATATAGGCCCAGGAGGACATATACTGTATGTTTCACTTAGGGTGGTGTTTTAATTTCGATGTTTTATTTGGTCCAATATTGAAATGTTCTACAATTGCAGGCTGTGTTACCATTACACATTATTTTAGATCGACCTTTTATATCTATTTGGTTGCTATTTAGTAGCGAAATGGAGTACCCAATTGCATGCTGGGACATTCACAGGCAGTGAACTTACAACTGCTATTTCCTATAGGACGTGTGTTGTGTCTGTCTGAGCGAGGGAGTCAGAGAGAGACAGTCGTATTGTGCCTGTCAGACTGAGGAGAGAGGGAGAGAGTGACACAGAGAAGGGTGACAGAGGAGAGAGCCAGAGGGGAGGGAGAGAGCCAGAGGGGAGCGCTCCGCGCAACTGGCGCACTCTGAATAGGCCTGGTTTTCAAAAGCGCAAAGCGCTAAATTTACGCCAGGTGGGAAGATAGCAGTATGCCGAGATTTAAGGCCGACACGCCCACTCTGGGCCATTCTGGGACTGCGCCACGCCCATTCGGCCTAAAGCGCATTTGGCAGCGTAAAGCCATATTGATATCGTCCCAAAACAGGCGCAAGGCACGTTTTTTTGCGTTTAAGGCCCGTTTTAGCGCCGAAGGCTTGTGGGAGAATAGGGCCCTTCGTTTACTGTCATAGGGCCCTATTCTCCCACAGGCCTTAGGCACAAAAACGGGCCTTAAACGCAAAAAAATGTGCCTTGCGCCTGCCTCGGGAAGATAGCAACATGGCTTTAGGCCGCGAAATGCGCTTTAGGCCAAACAGGCGTGGCGCAGTGCCAGAATAGGCCAGAATGGGCGTTTCGGCCTAACGATATCTTCCCCCCTGGCGTTAATTTAGCGCTTTGCGCTTTTGAAAACCAGGCCTTATTCAGTGCGCCGCGGATATTCCACGCACAGCTTCCACTCTGCTGATCTCACACTTTGTCCCCCTCTAGCTCTCTCACTCCCTCCCTCGTGCGCTCAGACAGCCACAAAGTCTGATGGGAAAAAAAGTAGTTATACCATACGTGATACATGACAGTTTTAACAACATGACAGTTTTTATAACATGACAGTTTTGAGCCCGTCATTCAGAGGCTGTTCTCTCCCCCTCTCTCTCTCTCTCACTCCCTGCGCAGCACAAATGGAAAAAAAAGCTGTTCTCTCACTCCCTCAAATCTCCCAGCATGCATTGAGACTAATACATTTCGAGAATAAATATCAACCAAATCAGCATAAATTGCCTAAAGTGGTAGATAGCAATACTGTTTCTGTTCACACAACATGCAATTCTCGAACATTTCAATATTGGCCAAAATAAAACATAGAAATCCAAACACAACCCTATGTGAAACATATATGTCATCCTGGGCCTATCCCTCGCAGGTTTAGCAGGTTTAACGTGATTTAGATAAGTGACAGCGTAACGCGGTTCTACTGTCATGTCCTATACTGTGATGTCTGCTCCAATAAATTGGCCCTACTTCACATTTAGTTTTACAATAAAAACACATTTCTGCAATGACTTTACATAATGTAGGCTATATTTATGTGCATCATCCTACCTTTGCAGCAGGGGAGAGAAAACGATATCATTCTGGACAAACTTTCACCAATCTAATCTCATCATGACATAGGGATAGGCTATTTTTTTCTAGCCAATGCGTTTATAACATTCTTTTGACTTTGATCTTGCTATAGTGTAGCATATTTACATGCTTGCAGTATTTAAACTGCAGTTAGATTGGTTTGAGAAGCATAATAATATGGAATAATAGCCTATATGGAGACAGACAGACGGGATGAAATGGAGGGGGGAGCAGAGCGCTTGGCTTTTCTGGCTTTACTGGATTGCTCCGTGGAATTGGAGCTTAAAAGGGACGCTTGTGATTCGTTTACTGCACTTCTCCAATGACCAGATTGTGCATAATTTTACGCTTAAAAGGCGTGGTTATAATGCTTAAGGCCGCCTGTAGCGCCAACACCAGGATATCGAGTGGGCTGGTCCATGCCCACTACTCTGCGCTGCGCTGGGCGCTGGGCACAGTTCATAGGCTGATGCAACGATAGAGGCCATAGAGTTGTAAAGAAAGCAGAAAATATGCACATTTAAGAAGCTGGATTCACAGAATTTTGACTTTTATTTTCTTAAACGATTACTCAAACCAATTGATCAATTATAAAAAAAAAATGTGACAGGCTCCAGTGGAAGGTTCCACATCTCGCCAGAATGCAAGTCGCAAAATTTAGTTAATTATGTTTTTTTGGGGGGGAGGAACAAAAAAAAACAAAAAAACATTTTTCTTTCCCCTAGCAAGAAGAAGGAGGTTTTGAAGCTCCCATTCCATAACAAACAACAGTTTTAGGATCACTAAATACGTTGTAAATAAATTTGTAAACTAAATAATTTGTTAGCAAACTAAGCTTGTTCAGGACAAACCAAGTGTGTCCACCAATTTTCAGGGCGATTTTCTCTGAATGTTGCTTTTAGGCGTACGGACATTCAGATAAGCATATCTTCTTCAATTTGTTTCACATTTCAATGTGTGACACAACATTTGAAAGCTTACAATCTGCACTTTCATAATATGTTAAAAAATTGCCTTGCCTATTTGTGGCTCAAAATACAACATCCACACACACACACACACACACACACACACACACACACACACACACACACACACACACACACACACACACACACACACACACACACACACACACACACACACACACACACACACACACACACACACACACACACATCCAGGATGTCTGTGTGGATGTTCTACAGTACAATGACAGATTCACACCTTCATGAGACAGCACCAATGCCCACACGCATAGGCTGTTGCCCCCATTCCCCTCTTCTCTGACCCCTGCTTCTTCACCTCAACCAGCCTGGCGTGAGCAGGTGACAGCCTCTCTGGAGGTGTGTGTGTGTGTGCACACGTGTGGGCATCGCTCACCAGGACTAGAGAGATTGAGCTGTGTGTGGAAGGATCACAGTGTGTGTGTGAGACAAGAGAGAGAGAGAAATCCTGTATACCCTATAAAAGCCTATTTGTTTTACTCTTTTTAAGGTCAATTTTTGTACAGCAGTTTTTAAATTAAGGTACAAAATTGACACCAGAGGTATAGACTGGTCTCTATAAGGTACAGTACACAGACCACAAGGTACAAGGGTACATTACAAATACGTCCCCAATGTCAAGGTTACAACAGCTTAGACTAGAGGATGGTGCCCCAGTGACAAGCCATTGTACCCCTAAAGTAGAGGTGCCCAAATTCTTCCCTATCAAGGGCCAATAATTAGGGGCCTAAAGGTACAAAGATCTGCTTTATTTTCTGAGAGTGTAGTCTCTTTATTAGTCAATTTGTCTGCACATGTACACACATAGAATTATACAGGTTGCACATTCATATGCTCAACAAGTGGTGTGTATAACTACTGTGTGTGTGTGTGTGTGTGTGTGTGTGTGTGTGTGTGTGTGTGTGTGTGTGTGTGTGTGTGTGTGTGTGTGTGTGTGTGTGTGTGTGTGTGTGTGTGTGTGTGTGTGTGTGTTGTCTCATATGGCTCACTGTTGAGCAGAGACTATCATCCATCCTACCTTTACATTTTCACAAAGTTATTCATACCCAAATTCCTGGTTTCCTTTTCAGCAACATTTGTACTCACACACACTCCACAAGAGGGGCTAGTAGGGGACAACTGATTTTGCCTAGACCCAACACCAACTATATGAAGAAGACTGTAATATACAGATCTATAAAGGCCTGGAATTGTCTACCAGGAAATATTTCCTCCATTCATGGGAGGGTTGGTTTTAAAAGGAAGTTAAGATCCCAGCTGCACTCTCAAACACCAGCAAACACACATTGATGCTCAGGACTATACTTTAACACTACTTGGAATTTTATGTTTTGAATAGTAGTGTCTTTTTAGATAAATTGTTGTCTGCGCAATAGGCCAGCTATATAATTAGCTGACCAAACTATTTTGTATCGGTTTTTACTATGTTTTTCTGTGATTTTCCTGTATTGCAATGCATTTAATATTTCTTATCATTTTTAATATGGTATTTTACTACTGCACTTTACTGTCTACTGTTTACAATTGTTTGTAACGTAATGTGTATTGTGTTTGGAAGACTAGCGGTCGTTTCAGCGGCGGCTAATGGGGATCCTTTTAAATAAACAAATAAATAAACACACACTGCACATTTGCACATTTACTCTACTACTGTACTACCAACCCCCTCCTCCCCTCCTTGCAACCCCCCCCCCCCAAACAAAACTTAGCAAAACCTCCTGACACAAAGAGGCACCAAGGAGGAAGTCAGCACAAAAAAAACAAAAAAGAATAGGATGGGGTCAGCATATGTCCAGTCAGCACACGACACCTCGCAAGACAACGATTTGGGTCGCGCCCACTGCTGCGGCCTGGTGTGCTGTGTATGTGTGTGTGTGTGTGTGTGTGTGTGTGTGTGCATGTATACTTTCCAGTGTCATGTACAATACTACACAAGTGGAGATGGGGCAGAATAGCAGGATCGCTGCATGGGCAGATTTGGGTGTTGCCTGCAGGCTTTGTTCTCAAGTCTCCATAAGTCACTACTTATGGAGACTTGAGGACAAATGACAGGCCTAGCTGGACCCACATTTCTGGGGCAGGTCCAGGTAATGAGGTCAGAGGGATCTACAGATTTTTGTCAAGACCCATGAGCTTCTGTAATTCATCACAGAAGACCTTGCCTCTGTAGTTTGGTTTGAGGTAGTATTTGTTAGCAATATACTGGAAGTCAGCATAGGTTTCTCAGAAAGATAAAATGCTTCTCATTTCCAGCCATGTTCTAATTGTTTCATATTCATTTACTTATTGACCCTAATTAAATCCTTAGACATACAGTACAGTATTATAAGAAATTATGCTTTGTATGTCTTAACAACCAGCTGCTTTTTGAACAAGTGTAACTTGGACCAAATCTATTTCTAATCTATTCCAACACCCTAAATACCACTTGACTCAAAATACAAGGTGCAGCTTTCATAAAGTGCTGTATGCGACTTCAGTACAGTACTGCAGAAACCAAGTAGCTCATTGTAATGTGCAGCTGAGATGCTTAGTCTTTCCTGGGACCAAGGGAGTGAGAAAATGAGTCAGAGACAATCATCTTCATTAAAAACATTTTTTGGAGATGTTGTCTGATTCAATATAGATTTCAGTGGCACCGTGAAAACATCATGCCACACACTGCAGCGTTCTACATCCATGGAAGGGGCTCACTATTTGTTGTTTGTGTTTTGTGCCCTCCGCCACAACCACTGATCCATCCAAAGTTAATCACTCCAAACAGCATTACAATTAGTGCGGTTTGGAGTCAAACATCCATCTCCTGGTCTATCTATCACCGTTTTTTTCCTCTATGTGGTAATATTCCCCAATTAAAGCATTATTGTAGCCTACTTCATCAAGGGCTAAAGTAATCAAGATTAATCTCAGTGAGCTGACACGCGCTGTTTGCTAAGGAACACACAGAACAATTGCTCTGGGCGAGCATCATTAGGAAATGCAATAAAATTAGGCAAACTGATTATATTTCAGAACTAGGGAGCAAAATAAAAACACCATTTGGGGAGGGCTCCAATTATGGCGGCTGTGCCTGCTTGTTTGAGCGTCAGCCGTTAAACCACGTTACTATTGTAATAGTTGCGCACAAGTTTGTGTGTGTGTGTGTGTGTGTGTGTGTGTCTGTCTGTCTGTCTGTCTGTTTGCATGAGTGGATACAATCATTCATGTATGTATAGGTGCTTAGGAATGTGTGCTGTGCATTTTTCAGAGCTGAAAAATGAAGGCAACGTGCAAGTACTAAAAACTGCAGTTCCTCGAAAGGCCGCTTTCACCCCAATGTTAAAATGTCCAACTTTACAGCAGAAATAAACATGTTTACAACCTGGTAAAAAGAAAAGGGAAAAAAAACGGTTTTGGTCTCTATAGCTAATTTCACCATTCATAACAACTGTACACGGGTGAATTTTTATATAACTCACCCGTTTATACAGTTTGATTGTAAAGAAGTGAATGGGTAAATGACCTGACTTCTCACTTTTGTTTATGACCTCAGAAAAAACACTTTTCTAATGAGTTTAGGCCCTCAATCGCTACTTTCAAGTCTTCTTAAATACAGCATGATGTTCATTTTGTAAATTATGGTCCGATTTAGAGTAAAGGGCACCTGTTCAGAGGGAGGGGAACTGGTTGGAATAGCGTGAACCTCCCACGTGCTATGTCCTACCGGTGAAGCTTCCTCTGTCAGGTGAAAAGAAGCGGCTGGCTAACTGCCCATGTCTCGGAGGAAGCATGGAGCCAGTTTCGGCTCTCCCCAGATCGGCAGAGGGTGGAGTAGCAACCAGGATAAATAAATTGGATTAGCACTAATGGGGGATACAAAAAATGGGTTGAAAAATCGGGGGGAAAAAATAAAATAAAAGAATAGAGTAAAATAGATGATGAAGCGGACTATGTTTTGGGGGGGTTCAGTGATTGACAGGTGGCCTGTCCAGTGATCACGCTGCTCGCCGATCACGGAACAATAGCAGGCGGCGCTGCGGCTCTTCTTGTCCAAATTCACGTCACTTCTGGACCAAATAACCAAGATGGCGATGGGGAAAAACGGCAACAAGGCTCGAGGAGTCCACAAAGCAATGGGTGACATCACAGTAGCTACGTCCACAGGGGCGGTTTTAGGAGCAAGGGCCGGTTGCACAAAGCACCTTAAGTTAAGATTCTCCTTCGAGTCCGAGTTAAGGTGTTCATAAAATAAAATCGGTTGTACAAAAACCCTTAAATCATTTTCTTAAGGTTAAACATTTTAGGGAAAACGTAAGCACAAGATTTAAGGGTGTTTTGTGCAGCCGATTATATTTTATGGACTCCTTAACTCGGACTCGAAGGAAAAAACCTTTAGGGGCATGGCCTTAGGTTTAGGGTGGGACAGGTGGGACATGTCCCACCCACTTTTCTGAGGAGGTCCCCACCACTTTTTGGTTGGGCCCGGAAATCCGTGATTGATATTACTGTCTTTCGGAGGCTGTGGCGGGCTCATTCTTAAAGCTAGCATGATGGTTCTCATACCACATGAAACTAGAAGACATAAGGAATCATGTCAACCATGTCAACCTACCATGTCGGCAAGGGGGGGTAAATAATGCTCCAAATTTTGGTGAGGTAAAAGATTTACATGGGCATTTTGAAAGGGGTCCCTTGACCTCTCACCTCAATATATCTGAATGAGAATGGGTTATATGGGAAGGATAGGGTTACATACCTTGAGTTGCATGCACTTTCTGTCAGAACGGTGTCTTTCCCTTTGAAAATCTTTAAGCCGTTTTATTTTCAATCAAGTCTAAATCTAACATTAATATATGTTTTTAATAAAAGTTCTGATGTTATTATTTTTGATAATTTATTTTAGATTTAGAAGGTAAATGTCTATAAATTATAATACATTTTAATCTAATGTAATTTCACATAACATTTATTTTTGGCCCACGGCCCTCCAGATTAATTTTTAGCCCTTCATACGAAAGAATTTGGGCACCTCTGATTTAGCAGCTGTGCCGGACTGTTCTGCTGTTGGGATAGGCGCATGGGTGGTTCTGATATTCTGAATATATAAGCTACAGTACAGTAAAAATATGGTTGTACATTGATTTCCCTGCTCTGCTGCTGTGTTTGGTCATTAACACATTGACTGCCAGCCGTTTTTTTTTGCTGTAGGTAGCTTCTGCCAAGCCGTTTTTTGAGGATTCTGGCTCATTTAAAGAGCCGAGGATTCGTTTCAGCTTGGACTTTGTGAACATACAATATCTCAAAAGTACTAATAGAATGTGTACTTTCTCTGTCTAAAAGAGTTAGTTTGTAGAGTTAGTAGTTATGTAAGCATTAGCAGTTGAATACAGCATGGTTTTAGCGTCAGAAAAAATATTCAGAGATAAACGGCTTTTTGTGAAATTGGATAGAACAGTCACTTTAACCATTCATTGCTCTCTCTCTCTCTCTCTCCCTCCCCCTCTCGCTCTCTCTCTCTCTCTCCCTCCCTCTCGCTCTCCCTCCCTCTCTCTCTCTCTCTCTCTCTCTCTCTCTCCCTCCCTCTCGCTCTCCCTCCCTCTCTCTCTCTCTCTCTCCCTCCCTCTCGGGAGGGAGACGCACTAGGTTTAATCCTAGTGAGAGGGGGAGAGGGAGAGAGAGAGAGAGAGAGAGAGAGGGAGGGAGGGAGAGAGAGAGAGGGAGAGAGAGAGAGAGAGAGGGAGAGAGCGAGAGGGAGAGTTGCTTTAACTCCTCCCTCCGTGGGCGTTCTTCTTGGCTGCAGCGCCGTGTAACAAGCACTTTCCTACCTGTGCAAATTCACTTTCTCATACTCTCGACCTCTCAAATAAATTTCTGAATAGAAATTAAATTACTCTAAATTAGAGCGAAAAAGAAACAAAAAAGAATGGGTTGAAAATCCCATTCTAAAAGCCTTTTATGGCTGTTTCCAATTTGGTGCTATTTTGCAAGGCAAAATCGCCTGCTGCACCACAAGCTTGTCACCAGTCTGACTGCCCCGCTGCCGCTGTGCCTGGCTGTGCCTGTCTGCGTGGCCGCTCCCCGAGGAAGCCCGGCTGGACTCGCCCGCCTCCCGGAGCCCTGGCCGAGAGCTCCGATGAAGCCCCTGCGACTCTGGTCATATTTACGCTGCGTGCCTCAAAGTGTGCTCCATCCGCAATCCACGATGCAAGTTTGCAATCCCGCACCGCCAGCAATCAACGCGAAAACGAAAGCGCCTCCGCCAATCCATTTTCATGAGAATGGAAATGGATCACACTGCTTTTTGCTTGCCTTCCTACTTCCTTGTCGCCACTTAGTGGGTCGGTGGAATGGGTTGTACACGTTGTACACGTCCAATACTTATATAAGATATGTAAAAGGGTTAGATGCACAACCCCCCGTTAAAAAAAAAAAATCGATGCCAAAAACGTGTTTACACGTTGTTGGCAGTCAACAGCTGGATTCTGAAAACGTGTTTAGACGTTGTTGGCAGTGAATGTGTTAAATAATTGGAGAGAGTCCTCCAAAGATATATGTCGGTTCAGTCTTTATTTTTGGATGTGTGAATGTTCTTAATTAAGAGTGAGAGAGAATTGACTGAATTCCGTATGCAGAATATATAAGGAGACAATATTTTTTTTATCATTGTAAAGCCACATCATAATAAAGAGGATAGGAATGTGATGTGTGTAGTTCTTCATAGATCTAGCCTCTTCATTTTGCTCTCAAAGTGCACCAGATTGATGCATTTTACTTTAAAATGTACAAAATTTTCCTCCGGGGATGCGGGAGTCTAGGGACGGTATAAGGTAAAGGGGAAAAAAAACACATTTTGAAATGGTTAGTATAAGTCTGTATTTCATCACACAGTAATGTGATTGGGCTCTTTGGACTCAAGATTCAAGATTCAAGATTCAAGATTCAAGATTCAAGATTTTTATTGTCACTCCATGGTACAAGTACCACGTGTGAAATTCTTGTGCAGTGGACTCCGTTTACGACATAGTACAAATAGGCAACAGCAATAAGTAATAGGCAATAAGAAATAGGCATCAATAAGCAATAAGACAGCAATAAGGCAATAAGAAATAGGCATCTTATAAGCAATAAGACAAGTCGGTGGCTTATACGACAGTGGCATATTCATTGCACATAGGTGCACATGTCATGTGCATACGTTAGACGTGTTCAGACATTCCAAATTCGACGTTTTATACATACATGTGCAAATAGCATGTACCTTATTAAACATACACTTAAATTTACAATTAAACGTTAGGCACCTTATTAAACATACACTTAAATTTACAATTAAACGTTAGGCATCCGTAATAGTAGCAGCTGCAGTACGGCACGACTACTGCACTATTTGTGCATATTTAGGAGTCTCGTGGCCTGCGGGAAGAAACTGTTCCTCAAGCGATTTGTGCGTGTTTTTGGAACCCTGTATCTCCTCCCTGAGGGTAGCCGGGAGAACAGGCTGTTGTGGGGATGGTTTGTGTCTTTGATGATCTTCAGGGACCTCCTGAGGCACCGCTGGTTATACAGTTCGTGCAGTTCTGGCAACTCGTCTCCTGTTACGTGCTGGGCCGCGCGCCTCACCCTCCGTAGCGCCCTGCGGTCCATGGTGGTACAGTTCCCGTACCAGGCGGTGAAGCAGCCAGTCAGCAGGCTTTCAATGGTGCCTCTGTAGAAGTCCCTGAGGATTTCTTTCCTTAGCCCAAACTTCTTCAGGCGCCTGAGTCCGTGTATTCGCTGTTGGGCCTTTTTGACAACAGTGGCGGTGTGGCCGGCCCAGGTCAGGTCCTGGTGGATGTTGACTCCCAGGTACTTGAAGCTGTCCACCCTTTCCACCACTGTGCCGTTGATGGTGATTGGGGGGTGTGTGCCCCCCCCTCTCCTGTAGTCCACAATGATCTCCTTGGTCTTGGAGACGTTCAGAGAGAGGTGGTTGTCCTGGCACCATTGTTCCAGGACCCTCACCTCCTCTCTGTAGGCCGTCTCGTCGCCCCCCGAGATCAGCCCCACGACTGCTGTGTCGTCTGCAAACTTCACGATGGTGTTTGAAGTTTGAGTCGCCACGCAGTCGTGGGTGTAGAGGTCGTACCAGAAGGGGCTGGAGACGCACCCCTGGGGTGCTCCTATGCTGATGGTCAGCGGGGAGGAGGTGAGGTTGCCCACCCTCACCACCTGGCGGCGGTCTGTCAGGAAGTCCAGGATCCAGTCGCACATCGCTGTGTTTAGTCCCAGGTCCCTGAGTTTGCTTACCAGCCTGGAGGGTACTATGGTGTTGAATGCTGAGCTGTAGTCCACGAACAGCATTCTCACATAGGTGTCCTTCCCCTCCAGGTGGGACAGGGCGGTGTGGAGCACGTGTGCCACTGCATCCGCTGTGCTCCTGTTGGGGCGGTATGCAAACTGCAGCGGGTCGTGGTCCGGGGGGAGTGTGGGACGGATCTTTGATATGACCAGCTTTTCAAGGCACTTGCTGGCTATTGGTGTGAGGGCTATAGGGCGCCAGTCATTGAGGCTGGTCACGTTTTTCTGTTTGGGAATGGGGATGATTGTTGCTGCCTTGAAGCAGGAGGGAACTCGTCGGAGGGAGAGGGACTGGTTGAAGATGTCTGTGTACACGGCTGCCAGCTGGTGGGCGCAGGCCTTGAGGACCCGCCCAGGGATGCCGTCCGGGCCGGCCGCCTTGCGTGGGTTGATACGCAGGAACGACCGGCACACTTCATCCTCAGTGATGGTGAGGGGGCGGTCTGTGGGGGGTGGAGGGTGGGTGGGGTTGGTGGTTAGGTGGGAATGGGGGGGGGTGCGGGTGCTGAGGGGTGGGGGGGAGGAAGGGGGGAGGGGAGGTGATCGGGGGGTGGGGGGGAGGAAGGGGGGAGGGGAGGTGATTGGGGGGGGGGGAGGAGGAGGGGTGGTGGGGGGGCGGCGAGGGGGAGAGGTGATGGGGGGGGAGAGGTGGCAGGGGGGGGAGGAGGGGAGGAGAGGGGTGATGGGGGGGGAGAGGTGGGGGGGGAGGAGAGGAGGGGGGGTGGGGAGGGGAGGGGTGGTGGGGGGGAGGAGGGAGGGGGGGGTGATGGGGGGGAGGAGAGGGGGAGAGGGGTGGGAGAGGGGGGGGGGAGGAGGGGAGGCGCTCTGGCAGAGGGGTCGAACCTAGCGTAGAACGCGTTGAGTTCGTCCGGTAGGGTGGGTGACGTGCTGGGGTTCTGTCGTTTCACCTCTTTGAAGTCTGTGGCAGCATGGAGCCCTCTCCACAGGTGTCTGGGGTTGTTAGTGTCCAGTTTTGACTCCAGCTGCCTTCCATAATCTCTGCGTGCTATTTTTATAGCGGTCCGGAGGGCATATTGTGCCTGCTTGTATTGGTCAGTTGTGCCAGAGCTGAAGGCGGTGGTCCTGGCGTGAAGGGCAGCCCTGACGTCGCTGTTGACCCAAGGCTTTTGGTTCGGCATTATTTTGACTTTTTTTGTGGGGACTATGTCGTCGGTGCACTTCTTTATGAAGCATGACACCGTATCTGCATACTCGCCCAGGTCTCCTGCAGCTTTGAACTCCTCCCACACCACTTGGTCAAAGCAGTCCCTCAGGATGTCGTCTGATTGGTCTGACCAGCAGTGGGCGGTTCGGAATGCTGGGGGTTGTCTTTTTAGTTTTTGTTTGTACCTGGGTACAAGTAGGATGGAGGCGTGGTCCGATTTGCCGAAAGGGGGGCGAGGGACGGCTTTGTAGCCATGTCGGATGTTTGAGTAACATTTGTCCAGTGTGTTACTGCCTCGCGTGGGGAAGTGAATGTGCTGGTATAATGTGTGCATTCTGCCTCTCAGGTTTGCCCTGTTAAAATCCCCAGTCACCACCAGGGCCATTTCGGGTTGTTTTGTCTCCTGTGCACTGATGGCGCGTTGCAGCTCTTTCAGTGCGACAGTCACGTTCGCTTGTGGAGGAACGTATACACCCATGATGGTGACTGTCGTGAATTCCCTCGGACTCCAGAACGGCACGCATTGTACCATTACATATTCAAGATCTGCTGAGCAGTGTTTCCCAATGTCTGTGGTGTTTACACACCAGTTTTCGTTAATCATAAGACATACGCCCCCTCCCTTCTTCTTACCGGATTGTTCGTTTCTGTCTCCTCTGAATACACTGAATCCTGGTAGCGCGATAGAGTGGTCCGTTGTGTCAGGAGTAAGCCAGGTTTCCGTTAGGCACAGAACATTGCATCGCGCTATGTCTTTTTGGTATTGTGCACGCGCTCTTAGTTCACAAAGTTTATTCTCCAGCGATTGAACATTTGCCAGCAGTATGCTTGGGAGAGGTGGTTTATCCGCGCGCTTCCTCAAGCGGGCGAGAAGCCCCCCTCTCTTCCCCCTCCTCCAGCGTTGTTTTTTGAGTTCAGGAAAATCCGTAAGATCTGGAGCTTGCCAGTTGCTGTTGGGATATATCCGTTCTTTCCTGATTTTGATCAGCGCGTCCCTGTTGTATTTTATTCCGACGCTGATTTCCATGTTATATCCGCTGGTGTCCGTGCCTCCGTTCTCTGCCTCCATGGCGGGGGGGCGCGGGGCTGTTGTTTGTTGTTGTTTTTTGCGTGCGAGCGGACAAAGCGGGCAGAGCGGGTCCCCGCCGTCGCGGTTTCTTGCAAAAAAAAGTGCGAAGACGCCACTATCTACACTATTCAGTTACACTGTTATATACAATAGATATTTACAAAGCAAGTCGAAGCAACGAAATCAAAACAAAACGCGTTTACACTGGAATACAAGCCTATTTGTCTATGAAGTCACTAGAGCTCCCTAGCGAGTCGCCTTCTCCCGGCGCCATCTTCTCTCAAGCTCTCACAAGCGTCTCAGCTTTGTAGCCATACCCAATTTATACAATTCCATCACTGTTTTGGTACCACATTGTGCAGAAATAGGGAAACAAAAAAGGAAAGAATAACATTTTCACTGCACGCAGAACACTGTCTTTAGGACCCTGGAGCTCATATACCCTCTGTAGCTGACATATGTCAAACATGGCTGTAAAGCTAAGCCTCATGTGGTTCTAATTGGCCCAATTTCATTCAGATATCTTGATGTGAGAGGTCAAGGGACCCAATTGAGTAGTGATGCCCATTTACATTTGTCAAAAACTTAGCCGACTTTGGAACTATGTTACACTCGATTGGTCTGGATGTCTAGTATTTTAGGGGGGCTCAGATGACTCAAGCCAGCCTAAAAAGGCTCTAAAACCACCTATGTGTACATCCATATTTCTTATACAGTCTATGGTTCTTTTGTGTACATCTTTACCTCCATGCATATATGATGGGCATTCAGATATTTGTTTGCGGGTGGATGTGTTGTTTGTGTGTGTTGGTGGGAGGAGGGTCAGTGTTGGTGGTGTTGGTGGTGGAGAGAGCAGCCTGTAGCCACATACAGGCTCCCAGCCAGCTATTGACACTAACTTGGTCTTAGCCAAGGGCTGCAGCAGCCATTTTGGGCTGTTTTGTCAATTGGTATCTAATAGGGGTTAAGTGTTTTGAATTCTGTCTTTTGAAGGGGGGGGGGGGGGGGGGGGGGGGGGAGAGAATGCCACTGGAAGGCAAGTTTTCATTTAATTATAGCTCAGATGGGAGATGGAATATATGTGTTGTATACTTCATATTTTGTGTGTGTGTGTGTGTGTGTGTGTGTGTGTGTGTGTGTGTGTGTGTGTGTGTGTGTGTGTGTGTGTGTGTGTGCATGTGCATGTGCACGGGTGTGTGTGTGTGTGTGTGTGTGTGTGTGTGTGTGCACAAGTGTGTATCCTATAGGTATGTGTGTTTATTTCTTTGTGCCTGCCTTCAATAGCGAGGTATACCGGGGCAATCTATTTATGTCATTCATGGCCACTCAGTAGTGAACAATACTCTGAAACACACACTGTGATTTGCCGGTTAGCAGTGAAACCGTTTTAAATGCTTATTAATCTTGCCTGGGGCCAAACTCTTCCTCCTCCTTGCCCAAAATGGGAAAATGAATGAAAATACATGGAAATATGAAAAACACCTTATCTTATCACCGTGCGGAGGTAATATTGTGTGATCCCTCTCTGAAATAGCTTGGAACATTCCATGAATATATTTTGAATATTCCCTTCGCCTGTGTTTGAATTGATGTACAGCGGGGCGTATATGCATGCATGTCGCCTGTCCCATCGCCCGCATCACAACGCTTTCCCAATCAACTCTGACAAGAGGGGCCACTTTCCATTCATTTCCATTGGATGAAGGAATAAAAATGAAAGCGCCTTATTGTTTTGTGTCTGTGTTGTCAACAGAAATGTCCCGGGCTCTCTCCTCTCCCTCACACATTAAACTGTTCCTGCTGATAGATAGAGGCTAAGCTGAATTGACTGACATGGGCGATAGCAGGCACAACGGAGGTATTTTCCCCCCATCTCCCTCAGGTGTGGTCCCTATCATGCCTGCTGTGCGTGTGCGTGTGTGTGCGTGCGTGTGCGTGCATGTGTGTGCGTGCGTGCGTGTGTGTGTGTGAGAGAGAGAGAGAGACCTGAACCAATAGGTTTGACCACTGCACATGGCCTTTGGTTGAAAGAAAGAAACAAAGAAAGAAACAAAGGAAAAGAGTGACAGAGAGAGGTGAGAGAGAGAGATGCAGGCAGGGCGAGCGAGATAGAAAGACATAATATTTCATATTTCAGATGACTGCTGCCATGTGAGCACTTACAGTAACAAACTTAAACTTGGTCTGACTTTCACCTATTTCATGTACCTACAGTGCATGAAGTCATTGAAAAGAAACCTTTGAAATCAGATGTATAATCGGGGTCTAATAAAATAACACGGTGTAACTTCATGTGTCTTCATAACAGAGTGCCATAGCTGTTTAGCTATTTATTGGGGTCAGTATTGTATTGCCGGGCCCCAGATGGAGGAGAACTACAATCAATACAATGAGACACACATATGCCACTATGTGATATTCATTGTTGTGAAAACAGAATCAATGTGTTCATAAAAAGTCAGGACGGCCTTCCTGCTGCTCCTTGACCCTCTTGATTCTGATTAACCTTGTTCACATTATGCTGCTGACCTGTGTCTGTAGATATGATGAATTATAAATGTGTGTTATAACCTGTGCCTATAGATATGATGAATTATAAATGTGCTTCATTATCATAGTCCAGTCGTTAAGGGATTCCCTGCATGGAATCCTGCTCTTTTCTCTCCCAACTGAGATGATTTTTCTCCTGGTTGTTTTTCCTGGGTTATCATATGCAATCTGTCCTCCCACCACCCCGGCCCACCCCCTCCTCTCCTCTATCTATTCTCCCTCTTTGCATATTCCCATACCTCCCTGGATGGGGGGATAGAAAAAGAAGCGAGGAGGAGAGAAATAGTTAACAAACTCTGCAAAATGATTGATGGGCTAATTTCAAGCCCCGAATAAAGCAGTTTCCTAAGTCTGTTGATTCTCCATTTATTAGGTAATAGAAACATTTATCAAAAAAGTCACATTTTTTGCTTAAGCAATAATTGCATTTTTAAGCCCTCATTAGGCCTCCCATGCATACATAATCCAATTGAATAAATACAGTGTTGGAGTGAAAAATTAATACCCTTCCTATGGTAAACTGAAAGTTGGAAATTCTGCGGGGTGGCTCCTGTGTGCATGGATCAGAACAGAGAGAAGCACGTTGATGTGTACAGGTAGAAATAACATTTCCGCTCTTCTGAATACTGTGTGGCTTTCAGTGGCCTGGGCAATAAACTCGTAGAGACTGACATACAGTACATACAGTAAGTGACCTAAATTCATAGTATGTAGTATCAACCTGACATAAGCATTTGAATTGAATAGATGTTGATACACCCTGCACCACCATTGAAAAGCTATGTAAATACTGTATGAAGCCAAAATAAAAGTTGAGATTACAGTATGACCGCGGTCGTCCATAGCTGCTACCTGCATCGTTTTGTGGAATCTGGACCTAAATATCTTTCTTTATCAGTTCAAAATTGTTATTACGTCTTTAACGTGTTGTTGTTATTGTTGTTTTTTGCTGGGCCTTAATACCATATTTTTACAGATTTTATATTAATTTGGGTTGACGTTGAAGTTGTCTCCTTCTGTATGTCGCCGTACATCAAATAGGAATAAATAAATGAGTAAATTAATTAATTAGTGTTTTTCTGACGATAATTGTTTTTGTTTATATGATGTTTGCTTGATGATGATCACTGACTGGAGGTCATGGTTTAGCCACCTTTTCATTCACGACAGCATCACTAGGTTGGCGTTGCTGCATTGAGCACAATGTGAATCAGGTTTGCTTGGCCTGGGCATGGTGGAGGGTTCCTAGCAGCCTAGCATAGCTTTAGCCTTTAGCGTATGTAGCCACATCAAAACAGCAGTCATGTCTTGTTACCTGGCAACGGTCCCACTAGCCGGCTATAAGGCTCCTGTTCCAGCAGAGAGAGCCAGTTTTAATCACCTAGCAAATTTCCAGCACTGAAAACAGACAGGGCCTCAGCTTAATCTTGTTAGCACGATGAGGCCGTTTTCAGATATCATTGCTAATCAAATCATCCCAAAGGCTTTGAGCCCGCCTTTTTTGGGGGAGGGGGGGGGGGGGATGGCAGTGGATGCAGCGGATGTGTGTGTGCGAGGGGGGGTGAGGAAGCCTGTGTGTGTGTGTGTGTGTGTGTGCGTGTGCGTGTGTGTATTCGCGGGGTGGGGTGGGGTGGGCGGTGTTCACGGTTTACAAAACAAACCAACGTGTATAAAATGCTGAAGAGAGGGGGCAAAGTCGAGTGGAATTCTAATGACCGTATTCCCATGTTCTAAGCACACCAGCACACATGCACATGTAAGGCCAACCAAATAGCCAGAATAAAATGTTGGTATTGTACGTTTCTTCCTCTTTTTTTTCAGGAGGGGGGGGGCATTTTTGCCTTTATTGGACAGGACAGTAGGCAGATAGGAAAGATGGGGAGAGAGAGAGGGGATGACATGTGGCAAAGGACCATGGCTCGGATTCGAACCAGGGTCAGCATTGCGAAGGCCTAAGCCTTTATGGTACGCGTTCTACCAGGTGAGACCCCGGTATTGCACGTTTCTGTAGTACAATCTCAACGTAAATTTGACACAAAACATCGGCCATTTATGGCCAATGGGTTGGCAAATTTTTGGGCACATTTCCTAATTCCTTAAGCCACAAATCAAATGTTGGACACCTCCGATTTCCAGGACTGTAGCAGCAGTTTTCTGGATAGCAGAGTGGATAGAGAGATGGCCTGGGCCTCATACCTATCCTTCACCCTACCCGGCTCAACTACCCCAAACAGAGCAGTTGGAGGATCATGAGGAAACTCCTTATCAAAAGCTTTAGAAAGAAAATCAAAATAAATTACCCAAAAAAGTGTGCAACTTATGACATTGTATGAATAGGTGAGATAGAGTTCCCTCATCTTTTAAGCATTTCACACAGAGGGGTGAGGAATCCTTGAAAATCCTATGCAGCCTAGAGGGAGAAAAGTGCAATCTGTGAATTGTATCAAAGCGTGCCTAACATTTATAGAACTACTGTGAATACTGTCAATACAGTAATCAGTTCATCCTTGAGTCCAAGTCGACGTTCGAGGCAAATTTGATGAAATTCTGTCAAGGCAGATATCGCGTTAACGAACATCGGACGGACGGACAAGCCGAATCCATAATGCCTCCAGCCCGGCTATCGCTGGCGGAGGCATAATAAATCGTGATTCATTTGAAAACCTCGCCACCGTTCTAAGGCAAATAAATGCAAATAAAACAACTTTAACAATGGTTATGGTTTGGGTTATGGTATGGTTTGGGTTAAAACATGTGACCCACGATTGAAATGTCAACTTTGGAAACACTGTGACAATGACTGGGAATTGAACGGCCCGCCAGGCCTGTAGAATGGTAGGGGAAACACAGCGTAGCCTACTGTAGAAACGTCATACACAAGATCAATTATTTTTGGTTCGGAAACGTAATAGTTGCAGAAACGTACAATGCAGACATTTTACTCTGGCGACCAAGCTGCTTAAGACACACTTATACACACACATACAGTATATACCACCTCACACACACATACTCAGCACTGTAACCAACACACCACCTCCCACCCACCCTCCCCAACTCCTTCTTTTGGTCGTGAGCTCTCACTTCAATTTGAAAGGCTCCTCCACTTCTCCCAGTAGATAACCCAGGTTTTTTTTTCCTTCATAGCCCAGAGCCACTCACCAGCACCCAGAGAGACTCCCCAACCCAGGGCCCAGGAGAGCCCGCACAACAGAGAGAAAAGAAGAACAAAGCCAACCTGCAAAGTCTTAAAAAGTTAAAACGTGTACTTTGATAGCCCCGGCCTACCTATCGCGGCGGCGCTGATCCGACCCCAGGGAAACTGACAGCACCGCAGAGAAGGAGAAGAAGAAGTGGGCCACGGCATACCCCAAACTCTTCTCTTCTTCTATTTTCCATATCTACATGCACACGCACGCACACACACACACGCGCGCACACACACACACACACACACACACACACACACACACACACACACACACACACACACACACGCATGCTGGATTTTGATATATGCAGAGCTGATGGTTTTGCAGCTGTGTTCCAATGCAGCAAGTGTATTGGAATAATACTGTACTTTGCTGTATTCCAACTAGTCTCTGCATTAGCATATCTATCTTTGAACAGTACAGTGAGTGAGACACAGGAGCCTGGAAATACTGTATACTGTACAAAACACAGCACTTAAATGATAGTGAGTGTACCAGGGGATTTGCACGATACTTGCTGGCAAAACTTGAATTTCCTTTTACAAATCTCTCAGAGCACATTGATATTGTGTGTGGTGACATACTGCAAGCCTTACATTTAAAATCCTTATATTTCTTAGATGTGTGCATATAGGTTGCTGTTGAATATCTCAAGTTCAAGGATTTGGAGCAATTATTATGGATAATCCTGTCCTACCACTATTATATATAATAGGTTGTTTTTCAGCTGGCTGTGCAAAAACTGATAATCCAGGAGCTCAAACATGTATCAAACCCTTCTAATGTGCAGTACAGCGTTATCTGTTTAAATCACGCTCAATCAAGCCTCAATCAACTCTCCAAACAGTTGAGAAGCCTTTCTGCCACAAGCTGACCTGTGCAACAACGCATTATGTGTTGTGTCTCATTTCGGCAAGTGTTTCTTGCCGAAATGAGATACATGTACTCCATTTGGAAAGAAAATTCTGTCTACAAAAGGATTGCTGGCATGCATATGGCAATGGATTGCCCACAATGTGACAATGTATATTATTGCCATATACGAAAACCTGTTGTTGGCCTTAAAATCATTGACCTTAAGTGTCAGAGAACCTTGCTTGATGAGCATCAATGGTGATGATAAGCTTGGAGTGTTGTCCCCTTACAATAGCAGGGGGTGAATTTTGATTGTGCGTGGTTATCCTCACACACACACACACACACACACACACACACACACACACACACACACACACACACACACACACACACACACACACACAGGCCTCCTCCTCCTCCCTGTTATTAAATTTGCCTGTTAATTTTCTCTAAGGGTTTGGTGTAATTAATGGACCAGTTTAGAACGGCCAGCGAGGACCAAGCCGCCGTCACTATCCCCGTCCCTCCGGTCAGTCATGGCGGGCCCTCCAGGAGCCCGCTGGGGGCCCCTCAGCCCGGGCGGCGGGCCCTGTCAGTCAGACGCCCGCCCTGGGACCGTGTCTGTCCATCAGGACTGGAGTGATGGAGAGGTGGAGGCAGGGAGGGACAGTACGGTTGACTACGGCTGGATTCCCCCCCAGTGGCTGTGATTGTGCTCATTACTGCCCATTTACATTTCATCAGCAGGCTAGCTAGCCCGGCGCTGTTAGCACCACCGACTCATTAGCACCGAGGGGGGGGGGGGAGGGAGGAAGAGCGAGGTGTGCAGAGGCCTCGGGCATCCAGGATCCAAAATACACTAGAGGGGGGCCTCAGAAAGAGAGGCAGCCAGACAGAAACACACATGAAAGAGAGAGCAGCCATTGTGCCTGTGTCTGATCAGATAAAATAGAGAGAGCGAAGGAGGAGGGATTTAAATCGATATGTAATAATGTCCAGTGGCGTCTCTGGCCATGCCCTTTCCTGGAGGAGTGTGAGCATGAGAGTCTGTGTCAAGGGATGGTAGGTTGCATTTACACAGCCACAAAAGATCTGATTATTAACTCAGTCTTTGTGGTGCAAATCGGATCCTCCCATGCCTGTCTAAACAGAAAACAAATACATACCTGCGCTCTACTGTTCAGACAGCAGTGGAAAATGTCAAGTCGGTGTCACAATGTTAAAAATCCGATTTTCTGCTCATGTGGAAATGGCCCATATTTCAAATATTTGAACTCGTTGCCAGACACTTTAACAAGGCTCATAAATCAATCTTCCTGCATGGGCCTTCACCTGCCTGGTCTTTTTCCGGATTGCATCCCAACACAGGATCGTCTTTGTTCCATTGACTTCACATGAACATAAGGTGACTTCATGTCTGCTGAATCCTGTAGGATGGTGAAAAGAGAGTAGCTATGAATCATACTGTAGCCGGCTAGATCTTAATGTAGAATTCTTTGGTTTATCAGAATGGCCACATTTGCCACAAACCCTGTAGCCCTGTTGCAAAGAGGACACTGCTACCCCTCTCTCCCAGCAAGCACGGACGGACCCGGACGAATCGAGAGAGCCCAATCGGGGCCAGCTCAAGTCATATCATGACGAGTCAGATCTGGCCCAGATTATCACTGTATCACTATCCAACTAATTTCACTCACCACTGAAGTATCCATGAGGATAAATAAATGGTTGCAATCAATCACGTATTTCTCAGCCTGGGCCATTTTTTATCCAAAATTCGAGTGATCAGCATGTGGACAATCTGCGCTGATTAACAAACTGTTTATTCGTGGAGGTGGGACTACGAGGAGATTAATTGCGGGGAATCCTGCAATTGTCTGCAATGTGTTTTGGGGTTCTTCTTACACAGATTGTAGACGGTTACGTGATGTCCGATCCAAGACTTGACGCCAACGTTTTAAATATAAAACAAGTTTCTGCCATAATCCTACATAGGCTATATTCGTGTCTCGTATAGCCTAACAGGAGCACTGGGTAAACGTTATAGGGTGACAAAAGTTTTAGGGAATTCCTCTGATTCCCTCGAGATTAATGTCTGAATTAAATTAGCTTTCGTTTTTATTAAAACTGTCCCGACTCCATGGATGTATACATGGATGTATACCTGTATAAAAAGAACAAGGGGTCCATGTTTTGAAACGGTAGGCTATATTACTCCAACATACAGCAGATTATTTCAGCGAACAGGTAGCGTAGTGGTAGAATAGCTGTCCCAAAAGTTGTAGATCCCGAGTTCAAATCCCACACACGGGGCGGTATTATATTTTTTGAAAATGTAGCATAAATTGTTAATCTGGACATAATTATAGCTTTATGTATAAAGTTGCTGAATATACACTATTTACAGAGCAGAATAACTGAACATGCCCATTCATGGTAACGGTCATATTTCGACGTCAGCTTGACGTTCCCACGTAGACGTCTAAATCATCCCCAAATCACCATGTGATCTGGCCTAGTCCTGAACGTCACTGAAACACGTCATCACAACGTTATCATGACGTCATTTTGCTTGCTGGGCTGTATCGCTCCACATGCATTCATTTTGAAGAACAAGCAGAAGAACCAATAACAGCCAGGTGGTAACAGTCACTATGCATTCTAACCAGGTAAGCTAACGTGTTGTAGTTAGAATAGTGAAATTATAATAAAGTTTGTATTACCTTCGAAGTAAACCAGTTCCTTTCTGTGCCATAAAGCAATCTCCTTTTGTGCTGTAAAGTAATCCCTTTGAATTAGTAAAATGCAGTGCAAAGGCTGCCAATCTTCTCAGCAATGGTCAGGTATGTTTACAGAAATTAATACCTAATTAAATTAGCATCATTAGTTATGATTAAACCAACTTTAGTGAGTAAGGATTAAAATATATCAAATATAAACTCTTCTTTCAAATCTATTAATTTGTGATATTGAACAGTTTAACATGCAGTGAGAGGGGAGGATGTTTTTTTATTTCTTCTGATTTCTCCCCAATTGTACTTGGCCAATTTCTCCCTGCTGCCCCGGTCACTGCTCCTCCCTCTGCTGATCTGGGGAGAGCCATAGCCTAGCCCTAGCACCATGCTTCCTCTGACACATACGCAGTTGCCAGCTGCTTCTTTTCACCTGACAGCGGGGAGCTTCACCGGCAGGACATAGCATGTAGGAGGATCGCGCTATTCCCACCAGTTCCAGTCCCCCCAGAACAGGCGGCCCGACTGACCAGAGGAGGCGCTATTGCAGGGGGGAGGGTGTGTTTAATGAGCCACATACACATACTTCCACTGTATCATTCATATGCATGCAGCCAAATCAGCCATGTTGCTGCTCCCCTGCCCTTGGTGCACGAATACCGATTGTCCAACATGTATCCAACTGTGCTAACGCCTCTGTCCCCCCAGCAGCAGAGACTGATCCTCACTGTCTGTGCTGGTGCAGAGAGAGAGAGAGAGAGAGGGGGGGGGGGGGGGGGGGGGGGGCTCTGGGTGTCCGGCTTCACCACTCACCCTGGAGGGGGTGGGAGACGGGGACCAGAGATGCCCTACGTCCAGCCTTGGCTACCAAACTGCAGAGAGAGAGACACACACACAGAGGATATATGTAGTGATATGAGATTAAATACAGTATGCCTGCCCTCTTCTGGTCACCACCACCATCATCCACACTGACAGTCCCCACTGGGGGGGAGGGGGCAGAGGCGTTGGAGGGTTGGTGTGTGTGGGGGGTAGGTGTAGAAAAAATAGAAGGGCAGAGGTGTAGGCGAGGAAAGGAGGCAAGGGCAGAGGTGGAGGATGGAAAGGGGAGGAGAGAGGAGGTGTGGAGGGAGGAGAAGAGGAGCATGATGTTCTCTATCATGTGTATTGTGTTTTGGTCTGCTGTGTCAACAGGAGGTGGTCTATGCATGTCAGCTCTATAACATTATAATGACAAGGAGGTCATCGATTTTAGCAATTTGCATTACTATAATTATCACCTTTTCTAATCCTCCTCATAACAATTAAAAGCATTGTTTTTTTGTTTGCTTGTTTGTGGTATTCCCTTGCCATATCCGTGAGGAAATTATAATTCCATGTAATGCACCTCGTTTGCTGTTCATATTAATCCAATATCTTATGAAAATGACATTTTCAAGTGACTTAAAAACTCCATGATATTCAAAATGTAATTAAACAGTGCTGCTGCCATATCCTGCTATTTCCATGATTACTAAACCAATGGCTTGATTATGTGGCGAAAGAAAATAACAAAATGGAAATGGTTTGCCGCTGTTTCTTGACTGACAGCGTTGTTTCTAATCTCATTAGCGACAGGAAATTGACTGCAAATGATGAGCGCACATTCCCTAATATGACTCATTTACTTTAGCGCCCGTGTGTGTTTGTTAGCCATAATTGCCACGGTTCTGACAAAAGGACAGTCAGTGAATGACACAAACGGTGTGTGTGTGTGTGTGTGTTTTTCTGTGTGTGCGTTTGAACGTCTTGTGTGTATGTGTTTGTGTGAACGTGTGTGGTTTCACGCATGCATACTTGAGTGTGTGTGTGTGTGTGTGTCCTCCTGGGGCCCACCTCTGCCTCTAGGTGCTGTAGGGGCAGGTGTGTAGCCAACAGGCAGGAGTGATGTCTAGTTAGCCAACTCTGAGGTGAGAGGTTTAGTCTTAGAAGAGCTAGTTAGTGGTAGGCAGGATTAAGCTCTTTGTGTCAATAGCAGATGACTCCTCATTCTTCTGTGCTGGCTCGGGTTCGGGCTGGAAAATTCCAAAATTGGTCCCACTGAGGTACATGTGTTTGCTGGTTATATCGAGGCCCTGGGCAACAATTTGAGGCGATATAGAGCTGGGCAATTTTGTCAGCAAGTATGAGTAAGAGTTTTATTCTAATAATGTTTCTTAAAACCCGCCATATTATCCATAATTAATTTATCCAATTTGTCATTCCTCATCATCAGTGTAGAAGACAATCTTACTCATCTCCACCATTTCCAATGTGTCACCAGCTGAAGGTAAAAATTATCCTTAAGGAAATCATACATCATAATAATAATCACATCATAATTAACCCAACTGCGCTTTTTTTTGTAGTAGTTTGAATGTATCTTTTGAGCAGATGCATTTCAATACTAATTATGCTGAAACAGACAAAAATAGGAAGCTGTCTCAGTCAGCGACTGAACTGAATGAAGCTCTTTTAACCTCCTTGCTTGTTATTTCAGCTCTTGCACACTCTTGCTATACAGCACTGTTTTCATTCATGACACTTTCATTTGACTGTCTCAGTGTGAGAAGACGTCTTTATGGGGCTGCCTCCTTGGCCACGGAAAAAGAGACATCAATCTCAACGTGACATGTGGGTAAATAAAGAAAAAAAAAAAAAAAAAACGTAAAAAAAAAAAAAAAAGATAAAAAAAATGTATTGATTTGGTATGGGGCTTGTTTTTGAGAGCGCGGTTCCCTGTTTGATGGTGAGCTGCTTTGCCAGGGAGTACCAGCAGGTCTGGGTCTGCGTTGCCATGTGTTTGTTTGCATGGGTTACTATGCGTTTGATACTGTGCCAGTCTGTGTGTGCGTGTGCATGTGTGTGTGTGTGTATGAGTGCATGCACCTGCTTCTGTATACGTCTGCCTGTGTGCACTGTACGCCCATTTGTGTGTGTGTGTGTGTGTGTGTGTGTGTGTGTGTGTGTTGCGCGCGCGTGCGTGCATGTGTGTGTGTGTGTGTGCATGTACGTGCGTGTGTGCGGTAGGTTCCCCTGGGCTTTCGGGGTAAGCCTCCATGGCCTTGTGCTCCTCATCAGACTCTGTGTCTGGGGGCATGGCTGTAGGGTGGGCTTCCACCGCGGGGACCCTGGGACCGACGGGGGGACAATCACGGCTGCCTCATAGCTGCAAGGAAGGAGACAGACCCACACGGCATGGATGAAAAGAGAGAAAAAAAAGCCTGAATTTGGTTTGCTCTCTCCCCCCTGTTACCCCCCTTCTCTTTTCTCTCCTAATCCCTCCTTCCTTCTCCTCTCTGTAAGGAGTTTCACAAGATATCGCCTTTCACAAGATTGTGTGTATGTGTCTTATTATATGCGTATATTAAGGGAATCTTCTGTCAACACTTCCTCATCTGCCCTGGTCACATGATCCGGATCTGTCACACACGGCGGTGAGGCCCGGCTTCTTCCTGCGAAAAAAGCTCCAGAAGGATACGTCTTAGTTACTTTCCAAAAAATCACACTGTACTGATATCTCTCCATTTCTCCCACTCTGGATCCCTGTTTGACAAGGCTTTCAACACCTAATCCATCACATGACATCACATCACATGACCTGCTTTTGTTCAATAGTAACCATTAACCAGATTAATACATCTAATGCAGTCTGACTTCTTCCACCGACTTTTTGATGCGTTTGCCATTATGAAGTTAAAGGGTAATTAATTCCAACGTGATTGGAATCATTTCCTCATCAACAGTCATTATACAATTCAGGATGCATAAAATGATATTCTTGGAATCCAAATGCCTTTCCCTATCCCCTTCAATCATGTTTTTGAGCAATCGTGTATAATCACTGACATTTCTGTATATCTGCAATCTGATTGCTGTGTTTGTTCATTGAGTTACATTATCATCGGATTATTGTAATGTATTTCTGAGTGCAAGAAATGACTCTACAACCCTCGTTTCAGCAGACAGGAGCTACTTGTGATGTCGCAGAGACTAAACTAGAAGCAGGTCCAATATGAGATGAAACGTCATAGTAAGTCTTTGCATTCATAAATCAAGGTTTTGATTTTTAAGGACTATATTTGCCTACCACATGACCACGAAGCATTACAACGCCATTTATGTCCCGTTTTGCCAAATTCCCCTTTTGACCTCCGCTTCGCCAATACTGACTCTCCCGTTGTTTATAAACACATAATCTACAGGCGGTTGTTCTTCCTCTCTGGCATGAGAAAGCACGCTCGTTGCTAATGATGTTCTATGCAAACAACGTAATAAGGCAGGTTAATCAGGCCGGCATGATTTTCTATTTTGCTTTGTTTACACAGTGTGCAGAGACTTCGGGGGCTAGTTTCATCTTAATAACAAAGGATCAGACTCCACGCTCTGGCATTTGTTGCTGAAATCCACAATGGGAAGCAGTGACAAACTACGATAATCACCGGGGGGATGTTCTTACTCCGCCGAGAGGAGCTGTGCCAGTGACAGGGCCATAGGTTTTTTAGGTAGAAGTTGATGTGAAGAAGCGCCTCGCCAAACAGTGTTTTGTAACACGATAGGCCAAACTGCAGCTGACTGAGTGAAGCACAGCCCCAAAAACAATCGTCCTGAAACCCAATATGTCAAATGATTGCGGCGCATTATACGACTTGTCACGGGCTCCAGGATGGGTTTACTCACCTGACTTCTCTATATTCACTCTCATGCCATGACCTCATTTAATTATCCCCCCATCTCGGCGTACCGTCCAGAGCTCTTTGTTTTGCGTCGGACGCGCCATTTGTTGTCGCTCTTTGCCGTTTGAAAGTGTTTCAAAAGCAAGACAATGACAAAGCGCCGGCGCTGTCTGTGACACATGACAGATCCGACCGCACACTCGTCAGCTCGCCTCGACACCGCGCCCTGCCGCCTCCACAATGGAGGCCAAATCTCAGCCTGTGACTTCACCTGGCTCGGATTACCTGCTCCCCTCCTCCGATGGGAATCAAAGTAGATTTCACCTTTGACCTCTCGAGTTCACTTGACAGGTGTCACACACATCAACGCCGGCCAGAGTTCAACTTCCTGCTTAGCTCGCTTCTGTCTCATAATCCCGGAGACAAGTCATTTAGCAGAGTACAAAAAGCCATGCACTAACATCACACACACCTGTACAACTGATGCAGCAGTATGCATTAAAAAACAATCACTTATTTCAACGGATACACAGATGGCCCTGAGAACAGTCTATAAAAACTGGATGAAACATTAGAAATATTTATCCACTTCTGTAGTTGGAATAGTGTGTTGGGGGGGGGGGGGGGGGTGTCTAGTCTATTATGTAAAATACATCAAACACATTTGCTGAACACCTCAACTCGTCCAGATAATGGAGGTTTTTGCAAAGGTCTATGGTGCCATCAGGCTAATGGAAAAATATATCAAGCTCAGTAGTTTTCATTAAAGATGTTCAAAGTCACAGGATGGGCACGCCTCATAACAGCATTTCATTCTGCTCTCCACTCAGTTTTGTTTGTGTTTGATGGCGAGCTTAGTCCTGCACACAAAGGATCAATTAAGGATCAACTATTACAGAGAATCAACCTGGTCCAAGACAGAACATTTAAGAAAATCCAAATGATTGTTTCACACACACACACACACACACACGCACACGCACGCACACACACACACACACACACACGCATACACACACGCATACATGCACGTGCATGAGGGTAACCAACATCACCCGAACAGAGCGAGAGAGATGGAAGGAGGGAGGGAGGGAGGGATGATCAAAAGGATTGCAGTCATGATGATGAGGCGTGTGACTGGACTGACGCTGTCTCCATCCAGTTTGCTCTCATCAATGTCATGACTCTGACAGACACAGCATGCTGAGCAGGAGATGGACGCTGTGCACTCACACGCACCCATTCACCCACACAGAGACAAGTCACGGGCCATCTGTGTTGTTGTCTTTGGAGTTAAAGAGCACCTGAACGCTGCTTATTTGAATTCAGCTATGCTGTGATCAAGAAAATAATAACTTTACCATAGCCTTAATTGCTTGATAGAATAGAATAGAATATTTATTCATGGAGGTTTTATTGTTCATGTGAGAATTTCAACAGTCCAGTCAGTCCAAATACAAGTTTCCCTACAAACAAGTTTAATTCAAATAAAAAATAAAAAATGTAAATGTGTGTATAGATAAACTGATCGACAGACAGAAAGATAGATGGAGAAACTGTATTCAGTACACTACATGCAACCAACTACTACTTTAGCACGCTTAACGTACAAGTTGAGTGGGGGTCGTCACTTGTCACATACTGTAAGACTATACAATAACTGCTATAAAGTTCAAACAATCACAATGAGATATTGAAGTGTACTCTGATGTGACTGACCACTTACCTGTCACTATCTATCTAAACCCCATCACCAACCTGCTAGTCCATGCAAATCAAAGCCAACGCTGGAGAATGACTCGCAGCCACTGTTTGACCCAAGTCTGCACCTACACCTGTCATATAGAGCCATTTTGTGTGTGTGCAAATATATCCTTTTACCTACGACTTCTTCTTCCCCTGAACTCTGAAGCAACCCACAATTATGACAACAAGCGTTCTCTCTTTTCTTTTTTTTCCAGACAGGATGGCAGTAACCAGATCCCGTCTGTTGGGATGACACAACATTCAGTATCGCGTTCCTCTCTTTCACCCACTCCTCAGATCCATGTCAATAGAGACGTGCTGTGGAAACCCCCGTCACAGATCCCCTATACTGTCATAGATACCTGAGGCCACATACACACAGCCAGTGCCACATCCCAACTGTCACACACATACACACACGCATACACACAGCCAGTGCCACATCCCAACTGTCACACACATACACACAGCCAGTGCCACATCCCAACTGGCACACACATACACACAGCCAGTGCCACATCCCAACTGTCACACACATACACACAGCCAGTGCCACATCCCAACTGTCACACACATACACACAGCCAGTGCCACATCCCAACTGTCACACATACACACACACATACACACAGCCAGTGCCACATCCCAACTGTCACACACATACACACAGCCAGTGCCACATCCCAACTGTCACACACATACACACACACATACACACAGCCAGTGCCACATCCCAACTGTCACACACATACACACACATACACACAGCCAGTGCCACATCCCAACTGTCACACACATACACACACACATACACACAGCCAGTGCCACATCCCAACTGTCACACACATACACACACACATACACACAGCCAGTGCCACATCCCAACTGTCACACACATACACACAGCCAGTGCCACATCCCAACTGTCACACACATACACACACACATACACACAGCCAGTGCCAGATCCCAACTGTCACACACATACACACAGCCAGTGCCACATCCCAACTGTCACACACATACACACACACATACACACAGCCAGTGCCACATCCCAACTGTCACACACATACACACAGCCAGTGCCACATCCCCAACTGTCACATACACACACACATACACGCAGCCAGTGCCACATCCCAACTGTCACACACATACACACACACATACACACAGCCAGTGCCACATCCCAACTGTCACACACATACAGTACACACAGCCAGTGCCACATCCCAACTGTCACACACATACACACAGCCAGTGCCACATCCCAACTGTCACACACATACACACAGCCAGTGCCACATCCCAACTGTCACACACATATACACAGCCAGTGCCACATCCCAACTGTCACACACATACACACACACACATACACGCAGCCAGTGCCACATCCCAACTGTCACACACATACACACACACACATACACACAGCCAGTGCCACATCCCAACTGTCACACACATACACACAGCCAGTGCCACAACCCAACTGTCACACACATACACACAGCCAGTTCCACATCCCAACTGTCACACACATACACGCAGCCAGTGCCACATCCCAACTGTCACACACATACACACACATACAGCCAGTGCCACATCCCAACTGTCACACACAAACACACACATAACATACACACAGCCAGTGCCACATCCCAACTGCCACACACATACACGCAGCCAGTGCCACATCCCAACTGTCACACACACATACACACAGCCAGTGCCACATCCCAACTGTCACACACATACACACAGCCAGTGCCACATCCCAACTGTCACACACACACACACACACACACTGGCCAGTGCCACATCCCAACTGTCACACACACTTCCCAGTTAAAGTCATGGAAAGGCATTTGGAGTGAGAGTCACTGCGCTGCCAATCAAACAATATTTGTTCCACAGACAATGCATAGAAATGGCATACACTGTCTTTAGTACGCGGCAAATAGGGCAACAATAGACACCTCACACCTTGATGACACTGGCATGTTTTATTTATCTGAAATCCAACTAAGCAATTCTATCTATGTTATTTCAGCCAGTAGCAGCTGGTATTTACTGTACAAATTATCCTTCCATTTTACCATTGCAAAGCAGCAATGTGACCTGTTCACCTGGCATCTCATCATGTATTATGCGTGATGTATTTTACATTTTGTTAACTCTATATCTTAACTATGTTTACATGCAACTTCAAAATGACAATCAGATGCGTGGTCGTATGCTAATGTAGGATGGGGTGATTCTGGGGTTGGGTAGGAGGGTGTGTGTGCGTGTGCGCGTGTGTGCGTGTGTGTGTGTGTGTGTGTGTGTGTGTGTGTGTGTGTGTGTGTGTGCGTGTGTGTGTTTGAGTGAGGAGTGGATTGGTTTTGAGAGTCAGCAGCACACCTGACAGATCATCAGACAGACACAAACACAGAGACACACACGCATTCCCAGAATCCAACTGGTTCCCGCCTCTTCCTGCCCACAATGCTGAGTGACATGATGAAACCACAACTGAGCAAAGATCAAATCAAAGATTTATAGCACTGTGGTATCTGAAGTATCTCTCTCACTTTCTCAAGTACACACACTTATTAGCGCTCATGCTGACTACACAATCCTTCTTCTGTTTATTCCACACAAAACGTGAATCGTTATTGCGTTTTATTAATCTGCAATACAAAAATGTTAATACATTATTTACAGCCTGGTCGCCAGAATATGTCTGCAGTGTACGTTTCTGCAATCCACAGATACATAGAATATTAACATTTCTAAACCAAAAATACGTTAAGAGTGCGGTGGCAGTAAGCGTGTTGTGGTCAGGGTGGATAGAGGGCATGTTGTGGTCAGGGTGGATAGAGGGCATGTTGTGGTCAGGGTGGATAGAGGGCATGTTGTGGTCAGGGTGGATAGAGGGCATGTTGTGGTCAGGGTGGATAGAGGGCATGTTGTGGTCAGGGTGGATAGAGGGCATGTTGTGGTCAGGGTGGATAGAGGGCATGTTGTGGTCAGGGTGGATAGAGGGCATGTTGTGGTCAGGGTGGATAGAGGGCATGTTGTGGTCAGAGAGGATGGAGGGCATGTTGTGGTCAGGGTCGATAGAGGGCATGTTGTGGTCAGGGTGGATAGAGGGCATGTTGTGGTCAGGGTGGATAGAGGGCATGTTGTGGTCAGGGTGGATAGAGGGCATGTTGTGGTCAGGGTGGATAGAGGGCGTGTTGTGGTCAGGGTGGATAGAGGGCATGTTGTGGTCAGGGTGGATAGAGGGCATGTTGTGGTCAGGGTGGATAGAGGGCATGTTGTGGTCAGGGTGGATAGAGGGCATGTTGTGGTCAGGGTGGATAGAGGGCATGTTGTGGTCAGGGTGGATAGAGGGCATGTTGTGGTCAGGGTGGATAGAGGGCATGTTGTGGTCAGGGTGGATAGAGGGCATGTTGTGGTCAGGGTGGATAGAGGGCATGTTGTGGTCAGGGTGGATAGAGGGCATGTTGTGGTCAGGGTGGATAGAGGGCATGTTGTGGTCAGGGTGGATAGAGGGCATGTTGTGGTCAGGGTGGATAGAGGGCATGTTGTAGTCAGGGTGGATAGAGGGCATGTTGTGGTCAGGGTGGATAGAGGGCATGTTGTGGTCAGGGTGGATAGAGGGCATGTTGCGGGGAGCCGAAATCCTACAGTTCCCACAATGCACTGGGCTCGCGTGGCCTTCGATTCCACGCCCACCCCTCAGGCATTTGGCTGATATCAAACTCCAGTAGGTGGCGGTAATGCACATATATGTTTGCCAACCGCCATAAAACTCAAAGAAGAAGAAGAAGAAGAAGGCTTCGACATAAAAACATTAGTAGAAGAAGAATAAAAAAAAAATTGCCTCCAAATTGCACCAAATTTAAACGGTAGTATATATGTCGGGAGATGTCTTCATAAAAAAAAAATCATGCATTTTAAGGCATTTTCCTAGGAGTTATGAGCATCTGATGTTGTAACTATTTCATGTAAAAAAAGGGTACATTGCTCAGCGTTGATTTCGTAACTTCAACGCACCTTCTACTAGATGTAAAATTTGACGAGCTTTCCAATGCCGCCAGTCCCGTGTCTGTAGGTGCTTCCGTTCCCGAGATATGGTTCTTTGCAAGGAGCTATGGGGAGCTAACATTAGCTAGCCTAGGCTATGCGGTGAAAAAAGATGGCTGCCTTTTGTTTTTCTTCAGGACCTGTGAAGGGGCGTGGAGGACCTCTAGAGGCGGAACCATGGCGGCACACCCCCACAACACTTGTAGTTCACTGGTGCTCGTCTTCCGCAAGGCGGACTTGGCCTCTCTGACGTAAAACGCGTCGGAGAGGCCAAAAAATATGTGAGAGATGGTTGATTGCTCAGGCCTGAACAACCAATTTCAAAAATTTCAACGGTTCAAACTCCTTAGGGGCGTGAGATTTAATATATCTTCATATTCCCCACGGGAAAGCCGTCCTTTAACCTTTTTGTTAAGCCAAACCATAACCCTAACCTTAACCAAGGTGAGCTGTTTTATTTGTTTAATGTTGGAAAGGCAGCAACTTTTTCAAATTCACTGCGGTTGTGTTTCATATCGTCGCTGTCGCGCCAGGACCTCGAATCTCCAAAACAGCAACTTTCCAGGAAGTAAAAAAAACCTGTTTGCTCTTAAAATACTGAACCAAACGTCGTCAAAGTTGGCACATGTCTTAATTATAGTTAGTTTCCCGCTGAATGTGTCATTACTTTATTAATATCTTACCTGGATAAGCTCAAATGATGTTGTTTATATTATCAGTCCAACTTGGAAGCACTCTCTCCCGGCCAGTCAGGCGCTGATGGCCGCCTCGCCTCTGGTATGCTCATGCACGAGCCCCAAGCTCCGGGCCGCGGGGGCGCGCGCAGGAGCAGCAGCAGTGCTCTGAGCCTCTCATGGCCGAGGCGGGGGCTTTGGCATGGGGTGAGAACAGTCTGACATAATGTAGCGTTAACGTTACTTTATTCTCGACAGAAACCACTCCGATTT
>NC_139624.1:80859129-80894129 GCF_964638095.1 Poromitra crassiceps
GACAAACAGACAAACATTGCCCACTTGCTCCCTTTTATAATAGGATATACACACCATGATATCCCTCCATTCCTAAATACCTGCAATAATACCTGCTTTCTCTGTACAGTGTGGAGGTGTTCACAAGAGCAGCATGGTTGTTGTGGACTCATATCTTTATCTATTTGATATCTGACATGTGGTACAGTATATACTGTTTGGAAGTACACAAGGCATGATATACAGTAATACAGATTGAGCTGTATGGGATTCACTTTTGCTTTCAAAATAAAATAGAGGGGATGATTCAAGACATACTGTGCAAGCAAATTGTACAGCTTAGTACTTGTTTGACTGCCAAGTGAACAGAATGGTTCTGCAGTTGCTATCCAGCTGCTTTTGAGTTTTCTTGGCACCAAAATATCAATGTATCATATCAAAACAATAATAGCCCATATTCCTTGAAGTCCCTCACTTCTCATTGATAGCAGAATTCAGTATTTCGCTCTTGTCGGGCGAACACTTCCAAACTGTCGACTCTACAGGGACTAAGAAAATGTATTGTTTTGTTTTGTTTTGTTTTTGTTTTTAATCATCAAGCATTTCTGAGTTTATTGAAATGGTTTTGAAGGTAAAAATGGAGTTGAATATCCATTGAATTAAAGTTAACACATTCACTGCCAGCCGTTTTTTTTTTTACTGTAGGTAGGTTCTGCCAGAGGTTTTTTTTGAGGATTCTGGCTCATCTTTCAAGACCCGAGGATTCTTTTCTGCTAAGATTTTGTGAACACACAATATCTCAAAAGAACTAATAGAATGTGTGCTTTCTCTGTCTAAAAGAGTTAGTTTGTAGAGTTAGTAGTTATGTAAGCATTAGCAGTTGAATACAGCATGGTTTCAGCGTCTGGAAAATTATTCTGAGATAAACGGCTTTTTGTGAAATTCGATAGAACAGTCACTTTAACCATTCATTTTTGGCATCAGTAAGACGTCAGACATCTAAACAATAGTTTTGAACAGTAATTTCCTCCATAACAGCAGGAAACACCCCTCTGCTTCAAACTCCTCCCTCCGTGTGTGTTCTTCTTGGCTGCAGCGGGCATGTCACAAGCTCGTTGCTGCTGCTGCTGTAACCTCGCGTCACCAGGCTCACTGCTTCTGCTGCTGCTGCCTGTCTGCTGGCGGCCGCTCGGCAAGTCTGGATATGGGCTCGCTCGTTTCTTGTGATTTTGGTTGAGAGCTTTGATGAAGCTTTTGCGATTCTGGTCTTATTTATGCTGCGTGTTTCAAAGTGTGTTCCACCCGTAATCTATTATGCAAATTTGCAATCCCGCACTGCCAGCAATCAGCGCGAAAACGAAAGCGTTTTCGCCAATCCATTTTCATGAGAATGGCTTCCTCAAACTGCTTTTTGCTTGCCTTCCTCTAGTCTGGGAGAGCACTGTCGCCACTTAGTGGGTCCGTGGAATGGGTTGTACACGTTCGCTGGCTTTAATATTTTTATAGGAGACGTGGGGAGCGTTGATCCACGTCCCACCGTCAAAAAAAAAAAAAAAAAATTTAAGCCGAGATATCTCGTCATTGGCAGTGAACCGTTGGATTCTGTAAGCCGAGATATCTCGTCAATGGCAGTGAACGTGTTAAAACCAAAACAAAAGTGGAGTTGCAAGGTTTTCACCCGACGGTGTCAGCTGCAAACAATAGGCCTGATAGGCATTGTACAGTATGTTTGATATGGTGACAAGCCAGTGACTTACCGGTAGATAACATGATATTTACCAAGCTACAGGAACCAGTCAGAATATCTTCCAACCCACATTTAGGTCATAAAAAAAATTCTGCTCTAAAGATAATATCATCGCCTTCAGTACTTTGAAAACTGGAGATGATTGGGAAATTTGACATGGACATACAGTGTTACTGCTGGGATGGTGCAGAGCATACAGTAACTCCTGACACAGCCTGGGCACTTTGTTTCAGTGGGGTGTCACTGGTTCCTCAGTGTGCCGGTGAGGGTGAGGGGGGGGGAGGACATGTGCAGGTCAATCTGAAGGGCCTAGCTTGTGTTTGTCTGCTGCAGTACCTCTCTCTGCCAGACACAGGCCATCCCAGGTCACTGCCACTCCACAACCAATCTGTGTCATCACCGCCACATTCCCCCGCTGCACTGACAATGTGTTACCCCCTGCCCCCCCCCCCCCCCCCTGCCCCCCCCCCCGCAAACCATCCACCATCTACGCCCCACCCTCCCTCCCTTCTCCCTCACTCTCCTCTCTCTCTCTTCCTCCTTCTTCCCTCTCTCCCTCACTCTTCCTTTCTCCACTCTCTCTCCCTCTTTCCTCCTCATTGCTTCCTCTCTCTCCTTGCCTCCTCTTGCCAGCCTTCCTCTCTCTCCCATTCTCCGGCACTCTCCTCACATCCTAAAGTGTCTGCAGGAGCAGTGACCCATCAAGTCATTAGAGGGGGAATCTCGCCTTCTCTCTCTCTCTCTCTCCCTCCCTTCCTCCACCCATCCCCCCCCCCGCGCTCTGAGCCAGGGATCATATCAAAAGCTGGTTATGTTTACTCCCTGATCCATCTCATTTCTGTAACGAGGGGCCGAGCCGGCCTCATCTCCTTACCGCGCCTGCACGCTTAAGCCAAGGCGTTGGGCTGGAGAGGCCCCCAGGCCCCCGCGGGGCAGCAGCCAGGCTTCAACCACACCGAGACGAGACGAGACGAGACGAGCCCGGGACCTAACCGGATTAACTCACAACAGCACAGGTGGAGGGACCCTGCTGCAGCAACAAACACACACACACACACACACACACACACACACACACACACACACACACACACACACACACGCAAACACACACACACACACACACACACACACACACACACATAAACACACACACACACACAAACACACACACACACACACGCACACACAAATACATACAGTACGCATATTACACACACACACACACACACACACACACACACACACTGTGCATGTACACACAGAGCCACATGCAACTTTACAACACTTAATGTATCATAAAAAATAAAAATAAAATGGGATGAGACGTCTGTGTGATTGTGTGTGTGTGTGTGTGTGTGCGCGCGTGTGTGTGTGTGTGTGTGTGTGTGTGTGTGTGCGCGTGTGTGTGTGTGTGTGTGTGTGTGTGATGGCGTGTGTGTGTGTGTGTGTGTGTGTGTGTGTGTGCGCGCGTGCCTGTGTGTTTGTGTGGGTGCGTGTGTGTGTGTGTGTGTGTGCGCGCACCTGTGTGTTTGTGTGGGTGCATGTGTGTGCGCTGCGGAGGAAATAAATAAATAAGTACAAACTTCAGCTAGTGCAATATGAGATGAGAGAACACAATTATGAATGGCTCCGGAGCTTCCGGGCCACTCTCAAGTGCTGTGGTATAGGACATACAGTAGCTAAGGCATAGAAGCCCCGCTCACAGATGTAATGTGGGCTAAGGCTTGATGTATAATGCAACAAAGTGCAGTCTGAGGGCCGTTCTTCCACAACATGATTGGCTGCATGTCAAATGTTTTGCCAGGCATCATCACAGACTTTTCCCATGTTCTAATTCACACATTATTCATTTAGAAACGTCTTGGGGGATCTTGCTGCTTACTTTGATTGTGTCAGTGCTGCTGGGAAACGTGTCAGTGGGCCTGCTGTGTGTGTGTGTGTGTACATGTACGTGCGCGTGTGTCACACTGTCTTGTCAGTTGTGTGCGTGCTGGTGTGTGCAAGCTGTGTGTGTGTGTGTGTGTGTGTGTGTGTGTGTGTGTGTGTGTGTGTGTGTGTGTGTGTTAGTTTGTCAGTGTGTTGTATAGGGATGTTCATCAATTATCGAAAATCGATAATCGATCGTTAAGGATTGGAATCGATCCTGTGGCATTTGGATCGATTTTTTAATTATTAAAAAAAAAAAAAAAAAAAAAAAAAAAAAAAAAAATTTGGACTAGGTTTGGGTGGAATTCGTTCCTCCTCGCCCCACTCCATTGCACAGCCGACTAACGTGAGGTGGAGCTTCATATAGTCTCTAGTTTTCTGGCTGGGCACGGGCCTTTGTGCCAACAAAACTGTTTTAAACATGGGAAATTCACACCGGCATGCGCCGGGGACAGCAGTATTGGAGAGGAGACACATTGAAATAAAGAGTTCATTGAGGAGAACACGTTGTCTTTCGTATTTTCTGCCATAGGCATTCATTTTGTAAAAAAAAAAAAAAAAAAAAAAAAAAAAAATATTGAAAATTTTCTAAGTATTAATAAAATCGATAATCGATAATTGATCGTTAATTTTCACCGATTATCGATTTTGGAAAATTTTCAAAATGAACATCCCTAGTGTTGTACAGTATACAGTGTATGTATCAGCTCTTAGTTCAGTGTCTGTGTGGCTGGTAAACAATAAAGAGAAGCAGTCATTGCTGTCACATCTCATAGTGCCTTATGGTTGATTTATTGTTTGTTTATTTCTCTCCCTGTTACCCTCAGGGAGAAGATACAGGGTCCCAAAAGCACGCACAAATCGCTTGAGGGACAGTTTCTTCCCGCAGGCCACGAGACTCCTTAACATACACAAATAGTGTAGTAGCTGTACTGTACCGCACTGTAGATGCTACCATTATGTATGTCTAATGTTTAATTGTATGTTTAATTAGGTATATGCTATTTGCACCTGTACGTCAAATACGTCGAATTTAAAATGTTTAAGTACGTCCAAAGTATGCACATGACATGTGCACCTATGTGCAGTGAATATGCCACTGTCTCTGACTTGTCTTATCACTCTACTGCCTTATTGCTTGTTGTGTCTCTTGTTGTTTTTGCACTCATATGCCCTGTTATATTTGTACTATGTTGTAAACGGAGTTCACAGCCAGGGCCGATTTTGTCCAGGGCTTACCGGGCCCGGGACATCAAGGGGCCCAAAAAAAGAAAAAAGAAAAAAAAAATTTGGGGGGGCGGTTTACGGTCTACAATGGGACAAGAAAGGCTCACCCACTTGACATTGATGTCATTGGAAAGTGACATTGTTAGAACATTGGACTTCACCACTCTAGTCAAACGCTTTGCCACGGCAAAAGTCAGGAAGAAGACATTTCAGGTACGAACAGACTTGAATACTGATTTGTGCAATAATTGAATAACCATGTGTGTGTGCACTGTAATAATAACAGCAATAATAAATACTAAATAATAATAATAAAAGTGCTTGTTGTGACATCTCAGTGGCAATGTTTTCTTTCCAATCAGGCTGTTTATGAAAGAACATGATGGCTAAACCTACAGTTTGTGTTTGTAAGTTAGAATGCTGACAGGAGAGCAGGTGGTGACATGAAAGTTAGTGAGAAAAGGAGAAGATACTGAATAATGACATCACAACAGTATAATCCTAATGTTGATTTAAAATGAGATATTCCTTTAAATACGGCTAAAAAAGGTTAAAAAAAAACCACTCAAATTCCAAGGGCCCTGCAGAGATGAATAGCCCCAGGGCCCATGAAGTGTAAAATCGGCCCTGTTCACAGCACAAGAATTTCACACGTGATACTTGTACTACGGAGTGACAATAAAAATCTTGAATCTTGAATCTTGAATCTTATTTATTTATGGCCCTTTTGCTTTGTTATAATACAGTACATTATATATTTGAGAGTGAAATGACAGGCGCAATAGCGGAGGGGATGGTTGACAAAGATGTGACAATGGTTGTTGGTCAAATCCACAATTTTGCCAATTCTTTATGGTATGCACCTACTGCTACTTCTTCTTTTACTACTATTACTACTACTACTACAAATACTATAGTACTTGTAGTAGATTGCTCCAACTAGTACTACCATTACTGTTTTTACTGCTGACTCCTATTATCACTACTAATTCTATTACACACTTCTACAACTACTGTACTATTTTTAGAAGACTAATGGTCCTTACACACCGGGCACATTTTTTTGTGTGCGATTAATTCGCACGTCAATAATATTTTTTGAGCCTATTATCAGTCAATGTAACCATGCATACCAACGGCGAAGTTTTGCTGAGCGTTATTGCGGTGATAATTTTTTCGGACCAAGGTCGATTTTTCAGAAATTCCCTTCCGATGTGTACACATCTGTTGCTGTGATTGACAGATGGGTCAAAATTTGCATTGCAATTTTTGTGCTGTATATTCGCATCGCTCTTGGTGTGTAACAGCCTTTAGAACACAGCGGTCTTTTCAACATTACCACCAGTCACAATGTCCTTCAATGTCTCACCCCACTGTCTCACCGTCAAATGTTTGTGTACGAGCTGTTCTGTTCCTTCCTGTCGTGATGCAGAAAGAGTTTATGAAGGACCGACAAGCCCGGCATGTGTGTGTCTCAGTGTGTCCTCCTGTCCCTCTGCCCGGCATGTGTGTGTCTCAGTGTGTCCTCCTGTCCCTCTGCCCGGCATGTGTGTGTCTCAGTGTGTCCTCCTGTCCCTCTGCCCGGCATGTGTGTGTCTCAGTGTGTCTGCCCGTCCCTCTGCCTGGCATGTGTGTGTCTCAGTGTGTCCGCCTGTCCCTCTGCCTGGCATGTGTGTGTCTCAGTGTGTCTGCCCGTCCCTCTGCCTGGCATGTGTGTGTCTCAGTGTGTCCGCCTGTCCCTCTGCCTGGCATGTGTGTGTCTCAGTGTGTCTGCCCGTCCCTCTGCCTGGCATGTGTGTGTCTCAGTGTGTCTGCCCGTCCCTCTGCCTGGCATGTGTGTGTCTCAGTGTGTCTGCCCGTCCCTCTGCCTGGCATGTGTGTGTCTTAGTGTGTCTGCCCGTCCCTCTGCCTGGCATGTGTGTGTCTCAGTGTGTCTGCCTGTCCCTCTGCCCGGCATGTGTGTGTCTCAGTGTGTCTGCCCGTCCCTCTGCCTGGCATGTGTGTGTCTCAGTGTGTCCTCCTGTCCCTCTGCCTGGCATGTGTGTGTCTCAGTGTGTCTGCCCGTCCCTCTGCCTGGCATGTGTGTGTCTCAGTGTGTCCACCCGTCCCTCTGCCCGGCATGTGTGTGTCTCAGTGTGTCTGCCCGTCCCTCTGCCTGGCATGTGTGTGTCTCAGTGTGTCCTCCTGTCCCTCTGCCTGGCATGTGTGTGTCTCAGTGTGTCCACCCGTCCCTCTGCCTGGCATGTGTGTGTCTCAGTGTGTCCTCCTGTCCCTCTGCCTGGCATGTGTGTGTCTCAGTGTGTCCACCCGTCCCTCTGCCCGGCATGTGTGTGTCTCAGTGTGTCTGCCCGTCCCTCTGCCTGGCATGTGTGTGTCTCAGTGTGTCTGCCCGTCCCTCTGCCTGGCATGTGTGTGTCTCAGTGTGTCTGCCCGTCCCTCTGCCTGGCATGTGTGTGTCTCAGTGTGTCCGCCTGTCCCTTTGCCTGGCATGTGTGTGTCTTAGTGTGTCCGCCTGTCCCTCTGCCTGGCATGTGTGTGTCTCAGTGTGTCCTCCTGTCCCTTTGCCTGGCATGTGTGTGTCTCAGTGTGTCTGCCCGTCCCTCTGCCTGGCATGTGTGTGTCTCAGTGTGTCTGCCCGTCCCTCTGCCTGGCATGTGTGTGTCTCAGTGTGTCCGCCTGTCCCTTTGCCTGGCATGTGTGTGTATCAGTGTGTCTGCCCGTCCCTCTGCCCGGCATGTGTGTGTCTCAGTGTGTCCGCCTGTCCCTTTGCCTGGCATGTGTGTGTATCAGTGTGTCTGCCCGTCCCTCTGCCTGGCATGTGTGTGTCTCAGTGTGTCTGCCCGTCCCTCTGCCTGGCATGTGTGTGTCTCAGTGTGTCTGCCCGTCCCTCTGCCTGCACCCCTGACAGCTTCAGGCCAAAGACACTGGCCAGAGCAAGGCCACTCTAACCCAATTGGACCATCAATTACTGCCGATTAGCCTCAAAGTAGCATCTGTCCCAGGAAGCATTTAACCAATATATTGTCCACAGTGACATACGGCAACAGAACCAACTGTCATACGTCAATGTGCTTTAATGGGCTTATTGGATTTTTTGACATATTCAAAAGCATGTGATTTGGCTAATGGAATGGCAGACAGAATCCAACAGGGCACCTGGCCACTGCACTCCTGCAAGTCTGCTTTGCATTCATGTAAAAATTATATATATATATATATATTTTTTTTAATGATGTTGTATAATAGTTCACCCAAAAATAAAAATTCTGTCATCATCTACTTACTCTCATCCTAGTTGAAACACAGGTGACGTTTGTCCATAATAACACACAGGGAGGTTGCCAGCACAACCTGAGAGAAAGAGAGAGAGATAACCAGTCACCATTTTCAATTTTGGGTGAACTGTTCCTTTAAGCAGCAAAAGAACACAGAGAACACGAGAACTTCACTGAAAAACAATGCTGAGTTGGCACATGATCTCACACAGTTTTGCAGGCATTCATTTAGTTTGGCAGTTATTGAGAGTTGACTTGAGTGAAGTTGTGGACCAGTGATGTGGTTTGTGCGTGAACGACATGTGTTTCTTGGTGGAGTTCTCCTTTACTTACGTAAGTATTTGAGGGATGAGTTTCAGTCAGGAAAGCTAAACCCGTATAGTCGGGCTGTTGCTCATTTATATAATGAATTATAGACATTTGCAAATAAAATCGTAGTGGTTCGTATTCTAAACTATAATCATTGCTCACATTTGTCTATTAGCCATATTGCCATCCTTTAGTAAATAATACAACTCGCAGTGCAGAATTGTTCGCTTGTATTTACCCTGCAAAGCAGAGAGCTGGGAGGAAGCCCAGGAGAATAGGTGTCAGTCAAAGCTATGGAGTTGGTAAAACAATCTGTCGATGTGTTTGTACGGTTGTGCGTGTGAGTGTGAGTGTGCGTACGCTTGCTTGCATGCGTTTCTGTGCGATTGTGTGTATGTGTGTGATTGTGTGTATGTGTGTGATTGTGTGTGTGTGTGTGTGTGTGTGTGTGTGTGTGTGTGTGTGTGTATGTGCGTGCATGCAGTGCACACGCGCTGGTAAAACAATCCGTCAGTGTTTTGACAGCCATGTCACACGCCGGGGATCAGTCTCAGGGGATCGTACGATGGAACTCCTGATTACCCCTCTACGCATGATTCCTATATTTAACCCTGGCAACCGTGACTTAGGCATGGATGACTTGCTTTGCAGGGAAATTGTTTTGGAGCAGGTGCAGAGGGCCGTACGGGGCATGAAGAAAAGTTTTCAAGGTGACACCAGGCACAATGGTGGAGCGGTGAATTCCTTCGCCATCTGTCTATCATTAAGATACGTTGTTTGGAAACAACATGGCACCGGCGCTGAGTCACCTAATCAAACAGCGGTTCAAAGTTGTTGTTTCTTTTAGAGCCTGATGCTTGTGTTGTTTCCTTATTTAGTTGCATACAGAGTTTCTTTTTTTTTTTACTTCTTTTTTATTACAGCAATTCAACCATAGTAACATGGATAATAAACAAATTAAACAGTAATGAGAACAATGATCGTCCACTTTAGCTTCATAGCATTTATGGACGATATATTACATCCATATATTCTCGCCTATGCACACACAAGCACTCAGATATTCAAACACCCCTGGATGACAATCTATGTTGTTCTACATCCAAACACTCATACTTGCACACACATACACACACATACACACACACACACACACACACACACACACACACACACACACACACACACACACACACACACACACACACAATCACCCATTCCCATTCATAGTACATACACATGGATTAAGCAATAATAATAATTTGTGGTTACAAAAATTATAGGACGTGTATGGAATGGAGCAAATAACATACTGAGAGGTTTTGATTGTGAATGTATTGCTACAGTACAAGAGGTTGGGTCTAGAATACAACATAGTACGAGGTTCCTTCCTTGTGATAAAACAAATAGATCTGTGTACAAAAAGGATAGAATGCAGGTATTGTTTGAATGGAGAAGTTTAGATACTACTTGGCACTGAGTTATTTCAGTCGATACCTAAAAGGTCTCGAGTACTACTGATGCCCAGCTCTACTGCACACACAGGCATGCACACAGGGCTATAGTACCCACACACACACGCACGCGCACACGCGCACACGCACGCGCGCGCGCACACACACACACACACACACACACACACACACACACACACACACACACACACACACACACACACACACACACACACACACACACATGTAATTATACATTTAATTATTCAATTACACTGATTAGACTAGAGGATGCAAATTGCATATTGTATAATAATTTTTTGTTTGGACCAAACCAATGATTAAATCAATTGCTGCTAGCTTTTAGAGAAAGCATTGTCCTTTACCTCAGTAGGTTAAGACAGATGCCATTTACATGTGATATTATATTATTTGGTTCCGTAAAAAAACAAACAGAAAAACAAAAAATATTAAAAAACAACAACATGCAGTTGTTGGTATTCACAGCTGGGAACTGAGCTTCCCAGTACAGCCACAGTCCTCCACTGTTGGCCAGTGAGCAGCTCCACTGTACTGTAGCTATTGGGGGTCAAGTGCCTTGCTCAAGGGTGATGATGTAAAGCAGTAATGGTTCAGTAGGGGATGCACACAGTAATACAAACCCTGAGCGCTGCAGAAAGGGACAGATGAAGAAGAAAAAGTTGGTGGTTTTCTCTTCTGTGTGTTAATGGCAGTGGCAGGGTGACATAACATAACTCTTGATTTATAAGGCTATTTGAAATGCCATCGCTCGCGGGGCTGTACCCATAGAGCAGGCAGAGGATCGCTGACAGCTCACTGGCTACAGGATGGTGAGACACAACGCCTGGTGTTTCTGTCTGTCTGTCTCTCTCTACCATCTTTTGTTCTCTTGTCGGTTTCTTACACTCCTCTGTCTTTCCCTCTCTCGTCTGGCTCTCCTACCTGCTTCCCACTCACACACCTCCATCTTTATTTTATCCGTTGGGTCGGAAGCACCGTGGGACTTAACGGCTCCAGCAGTTACACTCCTCACTGCCCGTTAGAAGTTCAAAAGAGCTGGGAAGCTTTAGGTGAAAACTAAGACGTTTTGTCACCAAAGAAGTTGAAGCACTTCAGACCCCCCCAAAAAATGTGAGCAGTCTAATGGCTATATTCATTTCTCTAACCTCACCTTTCACATCACCTGCTCGCCTGTCAGCTCCGGGGCATTTTGTGGAAATTTTCTAATATATAAGCCTGACGTTAGGATGATTGAACGTGACATGTTCCTATAAGCAATTTGGGCATTGTTAGCTAAATACGCCCAATAATGGCTGACAGGAAGGGGGTAGAGGTTGAGGTCAAGAGCTGGAGGTTGGCTCAGGTATGAGAGTAATGTATTTAGAGACACACACCTGTCTAGCCCCCAGGCCCCTCCAACCTGGAAGAGACCAGTGAAATCACACTCTTTAACTCATCTCAAATGCTCTATAATCACCGGCTGGGTGTGTGTATGAAGGGGTGAGTGTGCGCATTATGTTTGTGTGTATACAATGCTGTGTGTGTGTGTGTGTGTGTGTGTGTGTGTGTGTGTGTGTGTGTGTGTGTGTGTGTGTGTGTGTGTCCATAGAGAAATAGAGAAACAGCGGTGAAAGCACGGCCAGGGGAATTTTAAAGGGTGCGACACATGAGACGCCAAATCTCTGTAGCATCTAAGACAATAAGCCAGGTGGGGTCAGCCATTGTCCTGCACGTAAGTGGACATATATGATACCTGTTTGCAAAATGTGTTCACGTTACAAAAGACATTTTGGAAAACCAACTATTGTAACACGACCGGGGGGGAAATAGTGGGGAAGACAATATATTATTGCACAAGCAGGTTTGACTGGGCGGAAACTGAAGTAGCATCAGCGGTTGGTAGGGGAATACCTGAATGAAAACAAAACCCCGGCACTGTCAAACAGGCTTAGCTGTTGGTGTATTTAGGTATGTTTGAAGAATGTTGCGAGCCACTGTACACTGTCATTGTTGACAGGGAAACTGAACGCCGCATAAAACGGCCAGGGAGTATTATGGAAGGAAAACAGATAGGAGTATCATCACTGCATGAGGAATGTGGCTCCTGAAAGGAAAACCACCAGAGTGCCTGAAAAGCATATTGTTGCACCACAGCCCTTTAACTTCTGACACAACATCGCTAAGGCGGCTTGGGAAGTTGTCAGGTGGTCTGCAGGCCTGTGCAGCCGCTCACAGAGCCTCACTATAAGGATGGCAGGTGGTCTACAGGCCTGTGCAGACGCTCACAGAGCATCACTATAAGGTTGTCAGGTGGTCTACAGGCCTGTGCAGACGCTCACAAAGCCTCACTATAAGGTTGTCAGGTGGTCTACAGGCCTGTGCAGACGCTCACAGAGCCTCACTATAAGGTTGTCAGGTGGTCTGCAGGCCTGTGCAGACGCTCACAGAGCCTCACTATAAGGCTGTCAGGTGGTCTACAGGCCTGTGCAGATGCTCACAGAGCCTCACTATAAGGTTGTCAGGTGGTCTACAGGCCTGTGCAGTCGCTCACAGAGCCTCACTATAAGGCTGGATAGAGATAATTTTAAGGTGTTTACTGCATATTCTATTTATTGCACATTTTATTTTTCACTTAATTGTTCAGTAATGTGTTTTGCAAATTCTTCATTTAAAGGCAGTAATGTATCCCAGAGGTTCTCCTGGGTCATCCTACCTTAAAGGGATAGTTCGGTTTGTTTGAAGTTGGGTCCTATCAGCTAGTCACATACACTAACGTAATTAGGTACAGTGTTCTGGACGCTGAGCGCAGTGTCTAACGAGATCCGGCACCCAGAGGAGCAGCCTCGCGCAGCCTCACCAGCTTTTTCTCTCTCAGTACTGGGGGTCAACAACTAAAACTATAACTGTAATTTAGCCACCTAAAACAACGCCCACCTAAACAAATCGATATCCGTGTACATGCACGCTCTATTTTGACAATTTTCAGCGCTTTACTTTTCCGCAAAACAGCAGTTTCATTCGGCACTGCTTTTTCTCCAAACCGTACAACTACCGTGTTCCTCCGCTAAAAGCCAGGTCAGAGCCGCAGCACTGGATTACTCCGCAGTTATTTGGGGGTAGGCTATTTTATTTCTCCCGGTTTGAAGACACAACAAATAGAATACACGGATGAAAATATGAGTGATTTTGATAGCGAGGATGATATGCCATTCACCTTGGTGACAAGAGGATACAATTATGAACCAGAGAGAATACAGAAGAGGAACTTTTGCAGAGAGTGAACAGGCAGAGAGATGCGCCTGCTGTCTAAATGCCTGGGTGCCCTGGCTGCAAACCTTATTCACCATTCCCAGGATAAATTGTGGAAAACGACCCAGACCAGAGAGGCCAGGTGACTTGTTGTCTCTAAAGTAAGTCAGTGTTTTATCTCTCTTCTTCCTGTTTTGTAAACCGCGGCTCTGTGCTCTGTGCTGGCTTTAGCGGAGGAATACGGTGGTTGTACGGCTGGGAGAAAAAGCAGTGCCGAATGAAACTGCTGTTTTGCGGAAAAGTAAAGCGCTGAAAATTGTCAAAATAGAGCGTGCATGTACACAGATATCGATTTGTTTAGGTGGCCGTTGTTTTAGGTGTTTTAGGTGGCTAAATTACGTTTTAGTTGTTGACCCCCAGTAGGCCTACTGAGAGAGAAAAAGCTGGTGAGGCTGCGCGAGGCTGCTCCTCTGGGTGCCGGATCTCGTTAGACACTGCGCTCTCAGCGTCCAGAACACTGTACCTAATTACGTTAGTGTATGTGACTAGCTGATAGGACCCAACTTCAAACAAACCGAACTATCCCTTTAAAGAGCTGCTAACCCAGCTAAAAACACACACTAAAACTCACAATTGAAACCCAGCCTAATGAAATTGGGTCTGGGTTTGAATTGAGAGTTTTAATGTTGAATGAGTGTCGGAATGCTGTTTCAGATACTTTGCCTCTCACCAGAATATAGTCCTGGGAATCCCCCTGAATTCTTTGGCCCAAAAACAGTCAAATTTAACAGTTTAAAAATGTTGGTATTCATATTGGCTTTCAAAAACTTATATCAGCCTAATCTTCAGAGCTGGTAAAATGTCCCTTCTACGATTTTTTTCTGTTTCTTTTTTTTAGAAACATGTAAAGCTAAGCACTGTTAAATTAACAAATTATTATTTTTTTGATGCCGATTAATATGGTAAAATTCTTGTAATGCTCCAGCACACGTATAGGTCAGGGAAAAGTAGTGGTTTTGGTTAAAGTGGTTATAATTATTTGTTATGTGCAAACATGAGCAATAGCCCAGGCCCTGGACTGGTTAAGTGCAACCTGTGGGAACAGAGTGCATTGCCTGTAACTGTGACTCATGCAGTCTGCAGTCTTTTCTGTGGTTAGGCTAAATGCTGTGACCTCAGCATCAGTCACCATCAGCATACAGACAGGCCCTCATTTCCATTGTCTGTGGAATTTATCACCCTGCTCAGTGCCACAGCTGCTGCACTAGAACACTACTACAGTATCCTATGTTGATCGTAAAACAAACAATAGTCTGTTTTGATATGATTTCCAACAATAATTCTGTCTTAGTTTTTTATTATTTTTTATGAGAAATTATATGATCTGCTGAGGAAAAACAGTGTTGTGTTTTCATCAGAGGAAAATATTTAGGCTATTAAAGTATGAGACATAGGCCCGATAATGTAATGTATGAGCTGGCTAAGCATTAAGTGATTGTTCGAAAGCCACAGCAAAATCACACTGACTAAAACAAATCCTGGGACGGCCAAACAGTGCAAAGTATTTTAAATCCATGTTGACTAATGTAAAATCATGTGAGCTGATTGAGGATAGAAGTGCAAACAAAGCACATCCTGTATAAATATGCTAAATCCACGCACGTTGTTTGCAACATCCCAATGTATGTTAGCCCTCCCGCATGACTCATCTCTGTCTGGGAGGTCATGTTTCAGTGGGATTAGCAGTCACCTCATGAACGTCTCTTTTCTCTGTGATTAAGTCCTTTAGCTCGGATTAAATTCAATTTACACCATTCAATCTCTCTCTCTCTCTCTCTCTCTCTCTCTCTGTCTGTCTGTCTGTCTGTCTGTCTGTCTGTCTGTCTGTCTGTCTGTCTGTCTGTCTGTCTGTCTGCTAAAACACAACAGCTACCCAGCCCAATCCATAGGAACCTGAGTAACATCAAGTCTGATCTCTCCGGCCCTCCCAAATGTCCTCGTATCCAAATATCTCTCTCTCTCTCTCCCTCCTGGCTTTTCCCTTCAAACGCACGGGCCTGTTATCACCCTTGCTTCCTCTTCCCTCCTTCCCACTCACTCCCTCCTCTCTCTTTCAAAGCATGAGAACGGGGCCGGGGCGATTAAGGGATCCTAGCCCCGGCTAATCACGCCGGACTGGAGCACTTCCGCCACGCTGATTACCGAGGAAACCATTAAGGAGAAGAAAGTGGCTGGATCTTTCATCCTGGTCGGCCGGGCTCAGGGGAGGTCAGAGAGGGGTGTGTTTGATAGGCCATTTACCCTTCCTGTTCTTATTATTCCAGCATTTCCTCTATCTGGACTCGACGCGGCTATGCGCAGCTATAGCGAGCGCGGGACCCCGGGCTCGCCTCGCCCTCCCTCCCCGAAGGGGGCTGTAATCATTGCCATACCGGTGTCCCGCGCTCGCTGGGACGCACGCGTGACACTACGTGCACACACAAGTGTTGAGAATCACACGCACACACATATACCACAAACACACACATACACACGCACACACACACACAAATACCACAAACACACACACACACACACCATACTCCTCCATCAGTACGGGGGGCTAGTTGAGCAGCGCTGACCCTGGAAGAGACATGTTAACGGGGCATTCCTTCCCTAGCCAATGCCCCTTCCTCCCTCATTTTCCACTACCCCCCTACCCAACAAAAAAAAACCTAAACTAGCGTATTTGCGTGCACCAGGGCCTCATGGGCACTGTCACAGATGGTACTAATGACGTGTGCCCCAGCAGCGGCAGCGCCCTCGTTCGCGCTAGACTGGTGACATATGCTCAGTCGCAGGGCCGTCAACAGAGCACGGCGGCCCACAATGTCCGAGAGACACCCCCCCCCCCCCTCCCCTCCCCGCCCGACCCAAGCACAATGAGGGAGACAGACCCTAAACAAACAGAAAGCCTGTCTCTGTCTCTTTCTTCATTATCCTCCAATCTGTCTCATTCTCTGCGTCCCCCCCCCCCTCCCTCCCTGTCTGTGTCTCTGTGTCTGTCTCTCCCTGTTACTTCTCCCTCCCCTGTGCCTTCTCCAGCTAATGTCCCCACTGCGCCCCCTACTTGATGGATGACCCTTTGCTTTAGCGATTAGGATCCCCACGGGGGCCCCTCCCCTCCTCCGTAGGAATCCGGGTACGGCGACGGGGTGACAGAGCACGCTCAGTGCGCCGCCTGCCTCTAAGTGCGAGCGGCGCGCGCGCGCACGCAGCCAGAGATCAGGGCCGATCGGTGCAGAAGGGTGACAGGACGTATCAGCCGAGCGGGAATGTGGCGGCCGGTAATGGGCAGAGATCTGGCTCGTCTCCGTGTCCTGTGGTCTCCCCGTCCGCCCGAGACGCCTGTGCCCATACTGTCGCAGAGGGATGGAGATGAGAACAGATGTGTTGTGGTGTTGTGATTTTGATCTGTCCTTCAGGCTACCGCAACACGAAACATATGAAGAAAGAGGATGAAAATGTGAAAATCCACGTCGCTGTATCCTTAACTTAGAACCATAACACTTAGGTCTCTTGCAGTGCAGCCTGACATATTACAGTTTCCAAAGGTGATACCACATAGAAGCCAAAGCATTGACACTTCAACAAAAAGCCCCAGAAAGGGGGAATTCCTCGAACACGAGGACAAACCAAAGAGACCATTGGCTGTCATTATCTCGGTAACCTAAGCTCTTTGGTATTATTACCACACTGATGCATTCTGGGTATGAATACACCTCCAGAGACCTGTTGTACTGTATAGTGATGCCACACCGTCCTTTTGTACGACCGCATTCCTTGGAAAACTTGTAAAAATACCAAAAGGTAGCCGTGGACAAATTACTATTACGCTCCAACCTCAGGGGAACTCAATCCGGAATCAGTGAAAAGTGCCGGAGTAAAAACACTGTGTCATGTTTCTGTAACCAAGTAGATGTAACTGTAGATGCCTTTTGTTCAGGAAAAGGCAGAAAGCCGGTTGTCTCACCATTTGTTTAGGAGGGATATTTAGTTGATGAGCTCATGCCGAGATCCACTTCTCCATGTAAATGGCTTAGCTATTGGACGACTGCAGCAATTCCAACTCAGCAATAATAGAAAAAGATGAATATTAGAGTATGCACGCACAGCAAGAGATGTGTGTAAAAAAGTTTGGAGGGAAATTATTTGCATTGATAATTGTTCATTTAATTTCAGTTCCCTCAATTATTTATCGTTAGCTCTGCATTTCCAAAGTGCTGTGCTTTGCCTTTTGTCTTGGAGCTGAGTTACATTGACGGAAAATAAAATGCGACTTGAAAATGGAAAGCAGAATAACCAACAAGCAAGAAATAAGTGACATTTGAAAATCAATTAATTTGTCTGGCAAGTTTGTAGAGTTGATGAATTCTCGTGGACATGAACTTTGAGAGTTCAAACTGGAACACTTCCTCTCTCATTAGCAAAAAAAATCCCATTGAAAACAAAGGCATACAGCTTATTACTGTGGCACGCATGCTCTTATCCAAACTTAATAAATATACAATCTAAAGCACATGGAGGAGCAGGGATTGTGTACTTTCTGCCTGCAGAAGGATGTTCTTTATCTACATGTGTTGTTTTGTTATGAGCATTTGTGTTTACTTTAGAGAGAGCCAACCAAAAAAGAACAGCATTTGACTCAGACAGTAGGACTAGGGAGCTAAATTATGAGAAATCAAGCTTCACGAGCACATTTAAATAGATTTACAGATTATTATTATTATTATTATTTTGATCTATTTATAAAGCAAATATCCATATACAAACAATCCCATTACCTATATTACAAAGGCAAAAAGGAGTATCATTTAAAGATGTTGATTTTGGATGTTAAGTCTCTTATGTAACATATAGCAACCGGTTGTGTTCGACGGTAATGTGAGAGAAGTCTGAAAACATATACTGCATTACCTAAGCAGCTCAAGCCAGCGGTTAGGGGTCAGTTATTATAAATCGCACACTGGAGATGCTTTCTGACTTGTATCCATGTCGAAATAAAATGCCTTCCTTTGACTTGTATTTCCATAGCCGTGTTGACCACCTACCATCACAGTAACCATTGTAAGAGGAGCATCCCTCAAGGGCACTTCACCGAACTTCACCTCCCTCGGAGAAGTTCCTTCATTGGCGCAAAATGTCCAGTCGTTAGGAGATAACACAAACAAATGGACAAGTACAAGCAGAGATGGAAATGTAATTAGCCCGCTAGGCGTGTGGTGTTTTCAGTCCAGGGTGAAGTCAAATGATCTACACGGGACTACACTTTGATTAAAGGCTAGTGATGCCAGCCAAATCGCCTCGCTGGGCTAGTGTCCAGTTTTATATCTGAATACAAGCATTGTGAGAGGACAGACATCTTGGAGTGACCACATTATACACCATTTCAGCGAAGCCACTGCAGATGTTGCCTTCATGTTACAGTACACGGTGGTAGTCACCAGTATACAGTAATGGGGACACACAAATTGCAGGAGCGGGCATCAGGCACCATATTGGGTTGAATTTACACTGCAGATTCAAATATATTGTTTTTCATTTATCGCCTGGAGACTAGGGGTGGGACAAAATATCGATACTCACGGTATCGCGATATTTCCACTTGCGATTTATTTATTAAAAAAAAAAAAAAAAAAATGTTTAAATAAACAGGCTAAAATATTATGCTGTGTGTGGTAGTTGAAACATAGTTTCAAGTTGACGTTTATTTATGTTTGTAGTGGAAACAAAAACATAAATATTGTAGGCTACATGAATTTAAATGTTTGCTCATTAATATCTACTTTTAGAAATTATATAGGTAGGTAGGTTATATAGGTTTTCTTGTTTTAATAATAATAATAAAAAGACTTAATGTGTAACTTTTCCTCTGTGGTATCGAAAATGTTATGAGTGAGTGAGTGAACTCTGAGAGAGTTCATGTCAATTCTGCTAATAAATACATAATACCTGCTTCTTGCCTTTTAGGGGTATTTTTTTCTCTTCAGTTACACAGGTATCGTGATGTATCGTCTTCCAATATATCGATTATCGCAGAATCGCTGTATCGTGATAATATCGTTATCGAGGGCCAAGTATCGTGACCATATCGTATCGTGAGCTACTCAGCGATTCCCACCCCTACTGGAGACCTGGCTATTTGATATTTGCCAAACCAAAGAAAAATGCGACCCTGTGTGTTTCGCTCATGTTTACATAGTATAACAATTAAAATTCCAGACCTGCAAAATATTAATGAAGGGGGGGGGGGGGGGGGGGGGGAGAGAAGAAGAAAAAGAATTCCACTGGCAGTGTAAAAACCAGCCCTGGTGGTCTTAAGCGGTCATCATTTTCTTACTTAACGATAATGGACACCATGTGAGGAACCCCTGGTCCCACAGAAAAAGCAGCAGGCTGCATGAAAAAGAGGAAAGAAGAGGTTGAATATTTATGTTTCACAAAGAGCTCACATCCGGAGATAATCTGCTGTATCCTTAGATAATCTTTAGTAGCTTATACGCACCGGCTGAGCTGTAATTAATGACAGGGAAGCGATGACATGGTGACCCTATGGGATGTTTGTCCTATCACTGTATAGCCCTGTTCATTAGCACAAGATGGAACCGCTCGCGCATCTTCTGCTTCTGATTTAAAGTCGCTAGGCTAACAGTTCAGCAGGAGAAAATCCACGTTTTTCCATCTTAATGTCTTCTGTCAACCTGACATAAAGTCCCTCATGTAAAATAAGATATGTATGCGTAAACCTTATAAGAATAGGTTTAGGCTATAATCATCTAGCAGCCTATATAATAGTCTCACAAAATCTCTGAACTGAGCATGATGTCTCCAGGACCGCGTGGAGAAGAGGTGACTAGAAACGGCTGTAGTTTAGTTTGACACTGAAGTACTGTGGTGGGAACATGTAGTTTAGTTTGACACTGAAGTACTGTGGTGGGAACATGTAGTTTAGTTTGACACTGAAGTACTGTGGTGGGAACATGTAGTTTAGTTTGACACTGAAGTACTGTGGTGGGAACATGTAGTTTAGTTTGACACTGAAGTACTGTGGTGGGAACATGGAGAGCCAGTGTGAGGAGGTGAGGGTGGAGGATGGAGGATGGGCGGATACATTTGCCTTGAACTCTGTTGACCTGGGTTCAATTTGCAACTCGTGAAGGATTTTCATACCAAGTTTTTATTTTCAGCTAAATCTTTTCTTATTTAACCACGACCAAAACCATTAGCCCTTACCCTAAACTCTAACCCTAAACGAAATTGTTTTAGTTACCTAGCCTTAACCAAAGTAACCCTAACCTTAACCCCCAACCTTAACCAAAGTTAACCCTAACCCTAACCTGTTGCCCAAACTTAGCTATCCTTTTCATGTGATGAACACGTAAAAATGTGGTGCCTGATTTCGACGCACGATCATTTCATGGTCTTTACATTTTTATTTTTATTTTAGACTCTGTTGGATCAAATATCAGAAAGATCATCGCCTGGCCCTTTACTCGTGATGGCTATGACTTCAAAAATTACAATAGGCTAATGATTTTGAATCACGTCAGGACTTCACTCTCCGTGATCATCTTTCTTATTGGATGCTGCTGTGCTTTTACCGATTTACGCATGCTCTGGTTTCCCATTACCGCTCCTGTTCTGAGGTGCTTCATCAATACCGGAGCTGGACAAGTGCTTTGAGCCTGTCTGCTGTGTAAGTGCATGAGGTCCACCCCAGCTCGGCTGTGAGATGTGTGGGAACCTGCTGGCTGCAGCCCGGGCAGCTCTCTGTCATGCCGACTCCAGTGTCTGGCCTTGTCATTTTTCACCTGGCTCTGGAAGGGGAGAGGGGGCGTGCGAGCGTGTGTGTAAGTGTGTGTGTGAGCGTGTGTGTGAAAAGCACACCTGGCAGAGGAGACCTATAACCCCACTCCTCCACCAACCGACCTTACCCCCCCCCCCTCTCTCTCTCTCTCTCTTTCTCCGCCCTCCATCCCTCCTTCTTTTCCTTCCCTCCTCCCCAGGCCCTGAGGGGAGAGATGGATCTGTGTCTGCCGGTGATGTCACTCTTGGCACCCAGGTTTCAGAGTTCAGAGCGGTGAGCTGAAGGAACTATCTCACCTTGTTTACAATGCTATATTTCAACAGGCATGCATGCAAACTCTGGCATACTATACAGGCGTGCAAGTTGTATACTTGCATACTATGCCAGTCAGGTATAGGCCAGGTATGGATCAATGGTGTTCGTTTTTTCCCCCCCTATCCGCTTTGGAGAAATGGTTTGCAGTCCACCCTCTTTAGGGGGTTAGTGTTTCTTTCTTTTTTCCATGTATTTAACGCTGGGGATGATGAGAAGGGCATAGTGGGGGGAGGGGGGCGATACAGGCAAACAAAACCTAATACAACAAACCAGGAAGGACAAGCTTTTCCAGAGGTGGGGATTAAACAATTGAGAATCAAATCTGGCAAACCAGCCAAAATTTTGTACGAGAACAGTAATATGAGAACCATAATGCAAAAAAACTCTGATAAATACGACCTATACTGGGTATAGTCAAATCAACCTGTGTGGGACAGTTTGAGGGGCCAATGTAACCAGGTTGTAAAGAATTCTTTAGTTTCCCATAATTTCCTCAGAGAAAAGCCATTACAACATCTTTGATACTTAATGGGTTCAAGAAATGTTGCAGCGTGCATCGGCCATATGAGAGGCACCCTAAAGAGATACCTTATGTGGTTTACATGTATACGCCCTATATGTAAACACAGACATGAAGACAAACGGCCACAGCAGGTCCAAGATGCCTTTTGTGGCTGGATTCATTTTGGAGGATTTAGGGCCTCAGTCTGCACAGTCAAGTGGAGGCACGCAAGAGAGGAGACTCCAGCACATGTCATGGAAGTCAGTCTAGATCAAACGAATCATCTCCCTAACCTCAGTCAAACCTGCATACTTGGAGTTGTACGGATTTAACAGTCTTGACAATGTCCCATCACTTACAGGACATTGATGTGTCACGGGCCCCTCGTCTCCATACTTTCAAATATATGCAGTCAAAGTCAGTCAGAGCAGTCAAAACATATTCCAAGCACAACTTTGATGCCCTCACTTTTTCCACGGTTGTGTCAGTATGTCTGCTAGGCCTGGATATATCAGTGTGTGTGTGCGTTTGTGTGTGTGTGTGTGTGTGTGTGTGTGTGCGTGTGTGCGCGCGCGCGTGTGTGTGTGTGTGTGTGTGTGTGTGTGTGTGTGTGTGTGTGTGTGTGCACGTGCACGTGCACGTGCAGTGATTAACTCTCTCCTTCGCCATGTCAGATAAAAGCATGAAAAATGGCATGGAGTAAAAAAAGGGCGTTTCCCTCGCCAGTTGTAGCATTAGTTGTCTGATCGATACCGTGCAATTACTGAGATTTATGTCGCCCGGCATTCCAGGGCGAGTTCGTCTCACAGCCACCTGTGGAAATATGATCTGTTTTTTAACTCCTCTAACGAGGGGAGAGGAGAGGAAAGGGGGAGAGGAGAGGAAGGAGAGGAGAAGAAAGGGGGGAGAGGAGAGAGAAGAGCAGAGGAGAATAGAGGAGAGGAAGGAGAGGAAAGGGGGAGAGGAGAATAGAGGAGAGGAAGGAGAGGAGAGGGCGGGGAAAGGTGAGCTAACCCACTTCACCTAAAGTTTCCACTATAAATATGGCTGACCAGGTAGGGAAGAATGCACAAGACAAACTGCTCCTTCAGGAAGTCTTGTTGACATCTCACAGAGAAGCTTCATGGTATGCCAAGCTGCGTGCCTTTCCAGCACAACTCCTCATTGTTTGATTGATGGAGTGTAACTGTGCCTTCTGTTTGGGTCAGGTTTGATTGGTATCGCAAAACCCATTACTTCAAGTGTGACTTTTAAGTGGCCAGGTTTAGAAGGTTTGGAAAAAATGTCTGTCTTTATGGTCACCTTCGAATCCAAATGCTGACACTAAACAGAGAACACTTTAAAGTGGCAAAGAAGTGTAATTTGACTCCCCAAACATCATTCATAGTTACACACTGTAAGAGGCCTCACTTTAGTGCCCTGAAACCATTGTATCGGCATGCTAATTATTTAGGTAGATACATTGTAATTATGCTGTGAGACAGTGGTTTCCAAACTGGGGTCAGAGGACCGAGACGGGTCCTTCAGAGGCTTCCACGGGGTCTCCAGCAAAATGAAGAGTTCAAAATTGAGTTCAAATTAAATATTGTTACATTAATTTGAAGTTGGCACAATTCTGTATCAAAGGGTTTCACTCTTTTCACTGTTATCTCCCCACATCAAGGAGCAATCTCTGCAGCTGAAAAATGAAGCTATGCTGAACTGCCTGAGAACATAAACATTCTAATTATCCTGAACTGCCTAAGAACATAAACATTCTAATTATCCTGTTGTAGTGATGGCTAATACAATAGCTGACAGGAAATAAGGTTTCAGAAACCGTCTATTCACCTTATGTAGCCACGCCCATTTGACCCGGTTCTGTGGCCGTCCTACGACTTCCGGCTAAAAATAATAATAAAATAAAATAAAAAATGGCTGCGCTGCTCCAATATCATCTAACTCTGAATTAACTAATAATTTAGCCAATTGTATGTAACATACCAAATAAAAGCAAACGGCAATGTCTAAGAATGCAATGCCATGTAACTGGCTCGTTAAGTCTCGCATTCCAGGGAATTACGTTAACGTCTGCGGGTCTTTATTAACGTTAATGGCTCGCGCTGCCTCGGAGGAGAGAAAACTATCTGAAGCTTTCTTTGTTGGAGTCCAGTTATGTTTTACAAGAAAGTGCTCGTCATTGTCGACGATAACGTTATCTGACCTGGCTAACAGTGGATACTCCGCTTGCTTGCTGTGTACCGAGCTCAAAGTAGTAGGCTAGGTTCTTTGTTTTACACCCTGCGCTGTCCACTACAAAAACGACTATCTTCTTCATGACGTTCTTTCATATTTGGCGCCGTGACCGCCGGAAGTGTTAGACGGACCCGGAAGAATTTGGCCCACTGTAAGGTCTGAACATAAGGTGAATAGAAGTCAATGGGAAAATGACCATACTTCTCACTTGAAGCATTACTTCAGTAAAAACTTTCCTAAGGGCCTGTGTCCACCTAGCATCTTTTTCCGACGTTAAACGCTGGGAGTGCGCTGGGGAACGCTGATCCCAGCGCACAATATACAAGGAAGCAGTCTGCAAGTAACGTTAGTTCAGCTTGATAGCTGACAGCTAGCAAGCTAACAACACAGGTAGGCTACGTTATTAAAAGCAGTAAGCACAACACTCACCAGAAATATTAAGTGTCTAGCCAATCTGCTCCCACAATTGAGCCGTTCTGTCTCTGTTGCGATAGTTTTTCCATTATGATTAGCTGCCAGAAAGGAGCAGCCGACACCAGCGTCTTTCTGAAAAGTTAAAATATTTTCAGCTGGGAGCGCTGGGAGCCGGCGCACAAAAACGCTGGAACGCTCTGAAAAAAGACGCTGGGCGCTGCGCACTTTCTCTAGAAGTCCGTGTGCGCCCGCATACGCTCTCCCCCCATTGGAAACAACTGAAAAAAGACGCTGGACCTGAGGAAAAGACGCTAGGTGGACACAGGCCCTAAGGGGCCGAACGCACCATACGTCAATCCTCCGCTGAAGCAACGCTGAAGCAACGCTGAAGCAACACTGAAGCAACACTGAAGCAACGCAGCGTGGAGGCCGTTTCATTCCGGCGTCCTTGCAGGCGAGACCGATCACACCAGCCGCCCGTCACGCCATGCTGAAGCCATGCTGAAGCCATGCTGAAGCGACGCTGCACGCGTGCTGCAGCGCTACTTTCAGCTTCTGGTCTATTTTTCAAGTGTGCCACGCGCTGCACTTGAGCAGCCAGGCATGAAGGCAATGTAAGTTGAGAGCGGGGACAGGGCAGAGCCGGGGCAAAACAGAGCGAGGCGTGGAGTGTTTCTGGTCTGAATGACAAGGCTCCTGCTCAAAGCTTCTGTGAAGCGCTGCTTCAGCGCTGCTTCTGACATGCCTATGGTGTGAACCAAGTGTATGTTCATTTTGTAAATTATGGTCCAATTTAGGGTAAAATAGACAATAAAGTAGACTATGCTTTGGGGCGTGATTGACAGGTCGCCTGTCCAGTGATCGGCCAGCTTGCTGATCACAGACCAATAGCATAGCATAAGGAATATAGCACGCGCAGTCACAATAGCCATGAGAAGCTGGATCGTAATACCAGCGTCTGTACTAGAGATGCGCGGATGAGCTTTTATGCCATCCTAATCCGCGTGCATGCATGAACCGTCCGCCTGCCATAAATCCATGCAAATTATTTCATACTATTTATAGATCCGCGCCAGCCATGCACCCGACATTTCACAACGCTATAAAAGGGGCGAACTTACGGTTTCTGCTGCCGTTAGTGCCATGGCCGTAACTAGCTATGAGGACGGGGAGGTCCGGACCTCCCCTAATATTTCAGAGGAATTTTTTTTTTTTTTTTTTTTTTTTTTATAAAACAATCTGCATGGGAAAGCATGAAAAACACGGGATCGCTTTTATTTTGAAACGAAAGGCAGGTCAGGCAGGAAGTCATCTGACGCCGCCTCCGCGGTAACTTGATTCCGAGAGAGCAGCAGCATGGTGGTGAGTGATGACTGTCTGTCTGCCTGGCGAGATAATTGAAGGTGAGCGAGCTGCGAGACAGTGAGCGAGTGAACGACAGACAGTGAGTGACACTGACAGATTTTTTAGCAACAACCAAGAAAGTAAGTGTCTAGTCTGTCTCTTAAGTAATGTTACCTGTGTGACACGTTGGGATGCTACTGGCTAATCATGCATGATGCCAATTGCCAAGCTCCCGGAGTCAGGTACTATGCAGGTGGCTATATGCATGGTTTCAGTTTCATGACCCAATAAGTAACAAAAAGAGGTGGTGTAAAGTTAAAAACAACATAATATATTTTATTTTATTTTTCAATCGTTCCTATCAGGAATAAATAAATGTCCCTCTGTATGTTTTTTTTATTATCGATGATGACTTTGTGTGTTGTGTACGGCTTGGGTTGTGTACCTGTGTTTGTAGGTGTCATTTTGAAATGAATTTGGCTAAAACAGTTTGTGTTTGTTAGTTACAATTATGTTGACAGGAGAGCTGAGCAGGTGGTGACATGAAAGAGAATATACTGAATAATGACATCACAACAGTATAATCCTAATGTTGATTTAAAATGATATATTACTCTAAATATGGCTAAAAAAGGGAGAAAAAAACCCTCAAATCCACCTCCCCTTGCTGGACCTCCCCTATTTCGGAACCCTGGTTACGGCCAGAGATGGGAAAAGTACTGACATTCTGTACTTGAGTAGAAGTACAGTTACTTGTGTAAAAAACTACTCCGGTAAAAGTAGAAGTACTGATTCAATTATTTTACTCAAGTAAAAGTAAAAAAGTACAGGCTCTGAAATGTACCCAACGAGTAAAAGTAAAAGTATTTTTACCGTATCTTTCTGAATGACTGAACCTCACATCATAGAATATAATTTGAGGATAAAAGATCCCCTATAAATGTTTTACACATCTTAAAACTCTACTTTAAATAGTGTGCTATGGTTTTTCCACACAAAAAACCCCCATTAAAATCATATCTAGTCCTCCCTCATTAATATTTCCATGATATATGAATGTGCAAATAGTTAGACAAGTTTAACTGCTGGATAGGCCTACAAGGTGTCCCTTACAAAGTGCAGAATCACAATACTCGAGACTGATATGATACTGATACCTAATGGATAAGGAACTGAATGTCCACAGGTTGATCACATTCACAAATTCAAGGTTTATTATTAAGACAGAACTGTCTCTGGTGTTAGAACACCACCATATTCCATATTAGCTGAATGTTGACAGTGCACAAACTGAATGTAGGGAGCGGTTATTTAAAAAAGAACCCTTGGAAAAGCCAGATGATTGGCAACTCTGGAAGCAGCGAGATGAAAATCCTCCTCTCCTGGGAGAAGACTCGAGGTGGGAGGAGTGAAGAGGAGCAGGGCGCTTTTCCTGTTAAACTTTCCTCAGCTTTCAGCGCCCAGAGCGCTGCGCTAAAAAAAACACCACCAGCTTTTAAACGCGATTAAATGCTTCTTGAAAGAGATGCGCGCTAAGCGCGTACTTATAGAGAATGAATTGCAAAAAGAGGAGCGCTAATAAGTGCTGGCTGTCTGCACGGCTCCTAATGTCTGCGTGTGTCTCCCCCCAGAGAAAATCCGTGTTTCTCTTCTTTGTCCACGCCCCGGAGGAGTGCCAAGTCATACTATTGGCGGAGCTGGAATGAGCTTTTATCAGCAGCGCTGGGAAACTCGTCTATTACTTCTGCTCCGTTCTCCCGTTTCTACTCGTTTTTGAATTACATCCTCGTGCATTTAAACAAAAGTAACGAACCTGTTTTGAAAATGTACACAAGTAAAAGTACAGATACTTGTGTTAAAATGTAACGAGTAAAAGTAAAAAGTCGTCAGAAAATTAAATACTCAAGTAAAGTACAGATACTCGAAAAATCTACTTAAGTACAGTAACGAAGTATTTGTACTTCGTTACTTCCCATCTCTGGTTACGGCCCTGGTTAGTGCGATCGCTGCAGTCCAAGACTCCAAATAAACTTCCATGCTGTATTATGTCCAGTCCACCACTTGCCCTCATGTTTCTTATTCGGCTAACGCTATAGCTTTAAGTTTAGTTTACTTGATTGCCTCATTGTATGGGAAAATACCAACGCGTCTTCTCTTCAAACACGTCTTCAGCGGAGACTCCTTTTTGAGGGTGACATCATTGACCATATGGACCAAAAGTGGAGCTAAGACCTAGCACATGGCTATTGTTTTGTTTACGGCCGTGGGTCCTTTGGGGGATCTCCAATAGGCGACTAAGAATGTGCCTGACGAAAAATGTAGCTTAAAATACGTTCATAGACTAGAGAACGTAATTAATATTATTTTTCCTCATTAATGATACATCGTTTCAACCGCCCGCAAGCCATCCGCTATTAACTCATTGAGTGCCAGCCACTTTTGGAGAACGGACGCTCCCAGTGCCAGAGTTTTCAGAGCGTTTTCAGTGATTTCTCGAGGCCCACAGAATATTGTGTGATATTACTATGTAAACACCGAACACGCAAAAAGAACAAGGAGACTCTATTGTATCATCAGCAAAAAAAAGTTTATTGATACCATTTTCCGTTCTTTAGTTATGAGCCGGAGAAGATAGGTTGTTTTCAGCGTTTTCAGGCATTTCAAATTATAAGCTGAGATATTCAGCCTTTTGTGAAATGCAGCATTTCAAGCACATTCACTGACTCTAGATAATATTTTCTGATGTAGTGATGTGGTGTAGTTGTGTCCTGCCCTGCGTGCCCCACCCCCCCTCCCCCCCCTCAGCTGAAAACTCCTCCCCACACTAGTAACACACAGCCTCGCACCAAGCGTCTATTTTCGGAATGCTTTTGGTGCGCCGCCTCCCAGGCAGCGCAACATGGAGAAGCCACACGCGGACTGCAGTGAAAGGTTTGGCTTTTCAGTGTCGCGCTGCTGCTTTTCTAGCGGCTAATCATGTGGAGAAACTATGCTGACAGACAGACAGAGGCAGAAGGACTCAGTTGTGTGCGCGGATTGACTGTGTTCGCACGCACCGTCAGTTGCAGCCAGAACAATCTACATGGCTCTGGACTGCAGCATGAGCGGGTGATCTTTGATCAAGGCTATTTCAGGCTGTGTATTCCTGACATTTCTGTAATCTGGAGAGCACTGTCGCCACCTAAGGGTTCTGTAAAATAGGTTATAGACCTCCAATAGCTACTATAGTTGTACAGGAGCTGCGGAAGGCTTTGATCGACGTCCCACCGTCAAAAAACGCATTGGACGTCGAAGGACGTCCGTGGCACTCTACGTCACTATTTAATTGGACGTCGAAGGACGTCCATGGCACTCAATGAGTTAATCAGAATGTTTATTTTTATGATCCGGCCTGCCCGCGGGGCTGGATATCCGCGGTCAGCGTGGTTGCAACTGCGGCCCGCGCATCACTAGTCTGTACTAAGCCCAAAGCCGGACCTAGTATGCACTCTGATAGACCACTCAGAGTCTGGGGCTAAATGTTGTTTCATGGGCTCTCCTGATGTCCCCTGAGGCAGAAGAAGACCATGAAGGAGTGATGGGCTCCTGCTTTAAGGCTTATCCACTGAGGCGCTGGCTCCTCACGCGGCACGCTCTGTAAGTGGCAGCGGTGATTCTGGTTCCGCTACATGGGCTCTGTAGGAGAGCAGAGGGCTGTGAAGCTACAGCTCAGGGATCTGGCTGTGAGGGCCTCTAACGCGGGCTGATGTCCATTCACCCAGTATCCTTCCTCGCCTCCTCTCTGCACTGTCTCCTCTCCTCCTCACTGTCGTTATTTCTTCTTCTTTTTCCCTTGTCGTCCGTATACTTTCTCTCTTTCAATCTCTCCATATGACTCCTATAGAAGCCCCCACCGGCCCCCATCCACTCCATTAACGCTCAAGGTTTATGACTGTGCGATCCAGGTAGCTGGAAATGTATGGCGTTCTCCTCTCACAGACGATCCAGCATCCCACCACGCAGACAGTGAGTCTAAACCGCCGTGTTCTGCCCTGACATACGGTTAGTAATTCAGTCCAGATAGGTCTTGTCAAAGCGGCTTTGCTGTGTAATTACCTGAAGTGCTCAAGTTTGATCAGATTCATTTGCAAAAGGTCAAAGTATCAGACTTTGCTCCAGCTCTGAAGGGAATTATGGTCAGAGTAGTTTGGCTTCTAGCTAACGTACAAAGTGATCTGTCAAGCCTTTAAGAGCCCATCTTCCCCACAATAATACACAACCGGTAGTCTCCCACCATATCACATCCTTTAACTCAAATCTTGTGTATTACAATCGTCGCAGCTGCAATTTTTTGCTGAAATAAGTTACCTATCATTTTTTTTAAACCCTACCTTACATTGAATTGGATTGAATAGGACACCAAGTCTAGAAAATGTGCAGGAAATCCTAAACCACATATTTTATTTATTTTTGTCAAAGGAGAATTCTAGTATCCCCCTTTTTATTTGTTATGCCATTTCAAAGGGCTTTCTGCCCTGCTCAAAGAAAAAGAAAAATGCATGGGGGAAAAATTGACCTGAAGCCTATACTATCATGACCGTCGTAAGTGGAAAATTTCAGCGTAATAAATTACCAATGTTGACATGCTAAAAGGCTTTGTGAATCTGTCACATTCAAACATTTCATCAGACAATGCCATTGGTACATGATGACACAGCTTAGGTCAAACCATTCCAGACCTGGTAACTGTATCTCTTATTTTCTCTCCCCACAGAGCTCCTTAACTGGATTTACTGCAATGTGATACAGGAGTAAGTATTGAGTGTGGAGGTGGTGGTTTGCGGTGTGTGTGTGTGCGTGCGTCTGTGTGTGTGTGTGTGTGTGTGTGTGTGTGTGTGTGTGTGCGTGTGTGTGCGCGTGCGTGCGCTCGTGCATGCGTGCGTGCGTGCGTGCGCGTGTGTGTCTGCACACGAGTGTATTTGTGCATCGAGGGACACAGTAGAGTGTTTGGGTTGGAGATCAGATGTTGCACTGGTCCATCTCTGGGCTTGGTGGAGGAGCAGAGTTCTGGGATATGCCCGGCCCGAGGGGATCCTCTTCTCCTGTGTGCTGCTGAATGGATGTGAGGAATGCCACCATAGACAAACATGCTGCGAGCTATGAAACAACCGCCGTACAACTGAAATCAACACTGCTATCCAACACAAAAGAGAAGTCACTCCAAGAAACTAAAGGAGAAAGAGAGAGAGGGAGAGAGAGAGAGAGAAAGAAAGAGAGAGAGAGAGAGAGAGAGAGAGAGAGAGAGAGAGAGAGAGAGAGAAAGAAAGAGAGAGTGAAAAGAAAAACAAACATTACAAGGGTGCCTCGGCATAGCCCAAAGGGGTTTCAATGTAATGTCACAGCAATGCTTAATATGGAGCACAGCATGTAATGAGTTGATGTAATAATAACATGTGCGTTACAGTTTTCTTTATTATTTAACAAGGTCTGTCCAGTCTTACAAAAAACATGTGTGGTCAGGACCATAGAACTGCTATGCAACCTAAACATCAATGTAAATGTAGATTTAAAAAAATAAATCTTTCATATTTAATGATGAGATAGGTGGTAACTCTTATGGCAAAGCTGCATTCACCTGCTTTCCTCCAACATCCAAGCTAATATGTTTCTAGGTTTCTGTGTTATTAATTACATTTGATAGCACCTAAAGTAGCTAAAACAGATCCAGTGTGTTGCTGTTTTATTCAACACGTTTGAAACTTTGTTCATGATATATAGGTACATTTTGTCCCATTTCTCAAACCTTATCCTTGCTGTTTTCCAGTGCCTTAGAATGACAGCTGAGAGAGGATTATGATTATTGTGACATGTTCTGTTGAAACTGGTAACAAGTAGGCAACCGTGAAATTGCACAAATCAAGATAATGTTTTTCTTTTCATATTACGCAAGTTTAGATGTTGAAGAACGCACTCAATATAACAAACAGTTTTAGGATCACTGAGTATGATTTGTTAGCAAACTAAGCTTGTTCAGGGCAAAGCAAGCTTGTTCACCAACGTTCAGGGCGATTTTCTCTGAATGTTGCTTTTAGGAGTGCAAACATTCAAATAAGCATATCAACTATTTTCACAGATTTCACTGTATGACACATCATTTGAAACATTATAATCTGCACTTTCATAATCTGTAAAAAAAAAAAAAAAAAAAAAAAAAAAAAAAAATTGTCCTACTTGTTACCCAAAACACCAGTCCCTGTCACAAATCTGCTTCCTTGTCCCGTATGAGGCGTTCAAATGCCCGAACACTCATAAGTTCTTGAGCGAGGCTGGGCAGCAATAATAATGTATGTCTTCTGAACGTGTTGCTTACATAGACAGACAGCATAGTGCTGGATCTGGGATAATGGCGGTGGAAGAGGTTCTCAGGTCTTCTCCCATGTTGTTTTCCACATTTGCTTTTTAGAATGCCCACAATTCAAAGAGCTGCATGCACGGCGAGGGCTTCATGAGGTGTCTCTCCCACAGTCACACAGAAGATAGCATTACCATCCCTGTGTGTGGATCCGCAACATTGGGAGACAATAGTCACTCGTGTACTTTCTAATAATTTGGGCATGCTTGGCAGCATATTAAGCAGGCTTATTACGGGCGTGTGAGACGAAGCGATTTGAACTGGCGTTGTGTTTAGAAGGCGTGAGGGAATGTAATTGATTGATTTATTTTATGACAAGGATGCAGAGCAAGTGTGACATTTGCCACTGTGATGTGGCGCCGGAGAAAGAGACTTAGCTTCTCGTCTGTGGCGCGCCCTTGCAATCCTTCCAAACCTTCCAAGAATGTTGATAAGCAGATTCCCCCAAATGAAATCTTCCCCAGCACCCGGCTGGATCTGCCCCTAATCGTTTTATTTACAGTCACTATAAAAGACGCCTCCCTTTTAATGGCAGCCGAGGAACAATCGGCGCAGTCCTAAGCGCATTCCCCCCCCCCTTCCATTTTCACATTAGGCTAATCGAGGCGAGGGAAAGGGTATAAAGACATCAGTTGGATGAAATGAGTGTAATTGGAGAATAATGTAGTTAGTTTGCTCTAATCTTCTGCATAATATTAAAATGTTCTCAATGCGCCCCAGCTGCAAGCAATCACCCCGCTCTGAGGGGGAATGCCGGGCGACGAGGAGAGAGGAGAGGATAGAGAGACACTGAGGGAGAGAGAGAGAGAGGAGAGAGAAACGACTGAGAGCTTCAATAGGAAGTTCAAGTGAGTGTCTGTGAAGGTCTTCGCCGGGATCTGAGCCCAGCTCTATCTTTGGCTGCCACGGAGAAGCTCTCCTCACACCCCGCTGATGGCGGGCTAATTTGTACGGGGGGCTTGTCAGTTGCCAAGACGGGTTATGGCGCTGGTGGAATCGGGAACAGTAGGGACCAAAACTGTCAGCGTGGGTTTCGGCAGTTCATTTTCTCCATGCTGAGTGCAGCCTGACCCTTTTTTGTTGCCAAAAAAGCATCCTACAGCACGCTGGCTTGCAATGATAAAATGTGCTAAGCGCTGAGATGCCTTTTGAGAAACAAGACAAGGCTGAGGTCTGGTGACTGGGGGTAGAATGCCTTGTTTTGTGGTGCACAGAGAGTCATTATTTGAAATGATGAAAGATGTACTCTAGGTGTGAAATATCTACAGCTACATCCATTACATTTGGTTCAACTTTAATGGCCTTGAGATTGGAAATTGAGAGGTCATCAGTCACTCGGTTCAATATGGTCTCTTATACCTATTTAGTTTTAAAAAATGACCGCTGCCTCAACCGCCGCAGTCAGAGAGCCAAAGAGACTAAATGAAGTTTTGATCATCCCTCTCTATACAATTAGGACTGTAGGGAAGTTGCAGTGTGAGCAATCACCACCGCAGTGTGAGCAGTCACCACAGTGTGTGCAGTCACCACCGCAGTATGAGCAGTCACCACAGTGTGAGCAGTCACCACAGTGTAAGCAGTCACCACAGTGTGTGCAGTCACCACCGCAGTATGAGCAGTCACCACAGTGTGAGCAGTCACCACAGTGTGAGCAGTCACCACAGTGTGAGCAGTCACCACAGTGTGAGCAGTCACCACAGTGTGTGCAGTCACCACAGTGTGAGCAGTCACCAGTGTGAGCAGTCACCACAGTGTGAGCAGTCACCACAGTGTGTGCAGTCACCACAGTGTGAGCAGTCACCACAGTGTGAGCAGTCACCACAGTGTGAGCAGTCACCACAGTGTGTGTAGTCACCACAGTGTGTACAGTCACCACAGTGTGTGCAGTGACCACAGTGTGTGTAGTCACCACAGTAGCCACAGTGGAATTAAAGCTGAGGTTTATTAGCCCGCCCTTTGGCTTCGCCTCGCCTGTGATTCCAAGGCACAAAACACATCATGGCTCTGAGGCGGCTCTTTAACTGCTGTTATTGTGCAAGAAAATTGCCATTAGACAGTGGAACAAATAACCTCGAAACGTCATGGGTGTCTTCGCTAGGGATCTAAAACAACAACAAAGAATTAATCAAATTAAAATGAAGGCTTGTTATGAGATTTCAATTTAATTTCCACAACCAAGCCCTCTATTTAGTGTTTGACAAAACCTGAAAAAGGGCAAGTCACAGTTTAGGGGCTCAGTAACAGTTTTATATTAGTGAAGAATTATCAATCCTTTAAGCTAATTTGGATAAGTTGGGGAACCATAAAGTGGGCTGTGAAAATGGAGTAGCCTATTTGTTCAGCTCCCGCCCCCTTCCACACTCTTTTAACGCCACCGGGGAACTAATGCACTTTTGTTTCCCCTTGTTGATCATCTGCCATTCAATGCACATTAAATCCTGCAAATTAATATCCATCTATGAAAGCTATCAATGGTTTTCACCCGTATCCGGCACCCATAGGCCCGAAAAGGCCTATGGGTGCCTATCAGTTGTTTTCAGTGTTAACTTTAACAGCTCCTATACACTCTCCTCTCCTCCTCCTAGTCTCTTTTTCTAGACCTCCCCCTGCACTCTCAACTTTCTTTTCCTATCCTTTCCCCCAAACACTTTCATCCCCTCTCCTCTCCTCTCCTCTCCTCTCCTCTCCTCTCCTCTCCTCTCCTCTCCTCTCCTCTCCTCTCCTCTCCTCTCCTCTCCTCTCCTCTCCTCACCTCTCCTCACC
>NC_139624.1:80904129-80921629 GCF_964638095.1 Poromitra crassiceps
AGCCTCTCCACACACAGGCCGCTGACAGTGATGTGAGGCTGTCGTGCTGCATCAAGCTAATGCTGTCTGAGCTCACCCCGCCCTGCTGTCAGCCGAGCGCGCCGACGTGACCCCCAGGCCTTCACATCCAGCTCCCCAGACCTGCTTATTTTTATCACAATAGAAATTAGTATATGATGCTGAACGCCTATGCACATCGCATGCCTCCAAGGATGTTTGTGCATACGTGTGTGTGTGTGTGTGTGGGGGGGGGGGGGGGTTGTTTGGGGGTTGGAGTGACACTGTCACCTTCTTATCGTGGGGGCAATGTTGTGTCGACAGGGAGATTTAGCTGAGAGATTGAGGGGTCTTGGTGGTTACTACTGTTCGCCATAGGCATTATCAAAACAAAGATTCTGTGAAACTGTCAGAGTGAGCAAAGTGTCCCATGGTGGTTTTGTAGAAGGAATGTCAAAATTGGTGTTGGGACTGTGTCTTTTCACCTTATCGTGTTTGGTTTTAATGTCAAACTGATTTCATTTATATTCAGATTATGCATCACGTATTGTGTGCGTGTGTGTCCACCGTTACATGAAAAGTAGGTAAAGTAAAGTCTTTGCTTTATTATAATTTGATATCAAAGAAATTTCCAATTTTTTCATTGAGCTCTTCTTTCCATCACAGCAATATTACATTGAATAGGCTGTAATTAAGCAATTAAGCCTAATTGAAGTTTATAAGAACTTAAAAGAGGAGGACTGGTGTCATATACTGTCTTTGCTATGTCTACTTCAGATTCTCTATCATATGTATAAATTAAACTGCCCAATAAACCATGTGATGTTTTTTTCTTAGCATATTACTGCACAATTCAAAATGTTTCAGTGCCAGCTTTTGTTTTTTATAGTTACAAATTAATCATTTTGTTCAATTCCCTTACTCACTAACAGAAAATACCAAAGTCTAAAGATGACACTGTTCATTCAGTATTTTCCCTACAATTCTACAGGCCTGGCGGGCCCGACAGGCCAACGACACCCCCGCCAGGCCAGATTTTTTTTTTTTTTTTTAGCTCTCCCCAAAATTTCAATAAACCTTTATGGCATACAGTATTATTACAATACAACAATACTGGTGTTGACAGTGTTGACAGTAATAGAAGATGCCAAATCATTAAAAACAATAAGCATTTTGCTTTTAGGAGCATTGTGCTAGCGTGCAGCGCTGTTCTAAAACGTGTCAATGTGTGTCGTTGCCTGGGAAACGCACATTTGATTGTTTGATTGATGTCTTTATTGATACAATAAAACAGGATTGTGCATCCCATAATACAACTGTTCGCATCGCATGCCATAATAGTATGATGATACTTGGGATGCCATTGTGAACATAGATGCGAACAGGTTAGCTACAAGTTTAGTGTCGCCAGCGAGGGCCCCCACCGTTGCGGTCAGGGTACATTTCGAAATCCCTCCAGGCCTGAAAATGTTTCTAGGCGAAACACTGTCATTGTTTCTTTGACTGTATAGTACTTGTACTGTACTGTACTGTACTGTACTGTATTCCTCGTATGTAGTATTTACATATTGTGGCAATAAAAGTGATTCTGATTCTGACAAGTGAAAATAAGGATCAGACATGTTTGTGGTATGAAAGTTGACATGGTCTTTGAGGACAGAGCTGACATAATATCATTTCCAATTTAGTGAAATGACGAGTGTGACACATACACATACACTTTTATTGCACATTAACATTAATATGAGGACGACTGCAGGAAAGTTAAGTGCCATAGATAGTATTAAACATTTAGCTTTAAAAGGGCCTGAGAAATGCATTGCTAGTCAATCTAGCCGGCTGGCTGGAGTTGAGACAGATGTTTAACGCTCCGCCTGCTCGCACACACACACACGCACGCGCACAAACACACACACACACACACACACACACACACACACACACACGCACACACACACACACGCACACATACCTACACCTACACCTACACCTGCACGCACGCGCCCACACACACACACACACACACACACACACACACACACACACACACACACACACCAGTATTGGCCCTGTACACAGATGCACGTGAGCTTATGGATGCATGCAGTCTGTCTCTCTCTCTCTTTCCCTCCACACACACACACACACACACACACACACACACACACACACACACACACACACACATACCAATGGAAAGCAGAGCCTTTTCCAGTGTGACTGACAGCAGTGATGGAGGTGAAGATAAGCCTGATTAATTGGGAGGATGGGTGGGAGTGGGTGGGAGTGGGAGTGGGGGGCTACACCGTGCTGCTGTGGCGGAGCCTCTGTGACATCGCGTGCCCCTACTCAAACTATTTGTCAGCGCGGCTGAACGACATTTATTTGAGTGCACCCATGGTCTCCATTTTGCAAAGTGCTATTTTGTCACAGCTGAAAAATGGCCTTTCTGAATCAACTTTGACACTTGGCTCTGAAGTGCCTCCCCCCCCCCATCCCCGTCCTCCCCAGCTTACCAGTTCTACTACAGATGCAGGACAGTGGTTCAGACCATCAGACAGCGTGAAATCAATGCAGCAGATTGTCCTTACAATGAAGGACACATGTGCTTTGTGCTCATAATACATGGAAAACAATGGCTGAAATGAGCATCAGGCCCTCCCAGTCCTCTGCCTCTACAGGGACCTGTAGAGACAGAGGACTGACATCACCTGGTGGGACTGAATGGCAATGACGATGAGGCTATCAGCCTGAGGCTCATCAATATTTAAACTAGCAAATTGATGTTGGAATAAGCAAATTATCATTAGAAGAACCTTGGTACTATGTTCAGGTTTTAGTCAGGTTTGGGCTCAAAAAGCTGCAACACCCCAAGCTCAGTTCAGTATTGAATAGATTTTTCGGGTGAATAAAACTGGCCTAAAACTTCAGACGAGCTCCTATCAATACCGTATGGAACAAAATTATTACACCAATCCCCTCAACATCAAAATCAACAAACCATCCAGTCATAGAATCATTTTCCCAGTTTTAACATAACACTGACCACCTACGGTGACAACATACAGTACTGCACCAGGCAGTACTGTATGTACAGTATCTGAGACACAGATGATTTTTGTACCAATCCTCTCATCTCACTGGGTGAGGTGACCAATGGGACAAACTCCCACAAAGTCAGAGTAGTAATTCAAATCTATTTAGGTCAAGGCTGTTGACACCACTGGATCCCCCATGGCTCTACAAGACATTCTGGCTTTTGTGTCATGGCTCTATTTTGAACAGTTGAGGAGATATAGATCTTAGTGGGTAGACACCAAGAGAAAAACACCCAGGCCAACACAACCGACAAACTGGCATGACAACCCCAGCACATCTCCACAATATGTAATCATGTGGAGGCATAGCACTCAGCAATATAGCATGTACTGTAACTGGGCCCGGCCGGAGACCATTGCTCCACACTTCATCAGATCGCCTTCGGTGTTTTAAATGACCTGTTGTGAATTCTGCACTTTGATTCGTCCTCTGCATTATGATTGCTGTCTCTTTGCCGTATTCACGTCAATTTAGCATTTTGCAATCAGCGTTGTACAAAACTCTCCCACTGAACACATGTTCAACAAACACAAGCCAGTCGTGCGGTTTCGCTGTGATTCGATCGTCGAGAATCCCTGAAAGCACTCATTCAAAACAGCAGAAAGACAGATATGGGAGAGCGGTAAAGATCCATTCAAATATGATTATAAGTGAATTAATAGACATTGACATTTGAGTTGGTTCCAATGTGGTGAACAGACCAGCATTTCCTGCCAATGGGCCCATGGATGACACTAATACCTTGTAATCAAAGGAAATGTGTATAGCTCCATAAGCATTACATTCAGATTGAGTCTCTGTCGTTTTCTTCCTTCACTCTTGTTTGTTTCGCTGTAATGCAGATCAGTTCTGGGCTTGTTCTCCGCTCAAAGCTGAATCTTTTTATTTGATTTGTGGTTAAAAGAATCATCCCGGTGAAATGACATCCACATGGCAGAGCCTTCGAGCTGCGAGCTCGGCTGGCATCGACAACAGGCACGCCGCAATGACACAACAATTTGAAGAACAACCAAAGAGTTCTTCTGCTAAACACTTAAAGAGTTCTTCTGCTAAACACTTAAGGGTTGTTCACAGAATAGTGTTTTTTTCCCCAACTGCCAGCGCTCTTTTCACATTAAAAGAAAGGGGCAGCGGCCGCAAGGCACAGCTGCAGCCAGTGTTTTGTTTTGTTTTTTTCCCCCGTCAGCGCAGATCGTTTGTAAAAGATGAATTATTTGTCAAATTTTCAGAAAAGCGCCGGGTGACGTGAACCGCTTTTTCCAGCCAACCAAACGCAACGACGGTGATGATTGACGCTATATGTGGAGAAAGTGCCGGTGGGAAATAATACGTAATCAGTGAATTTACGTGATTACTGAGCTAGCCGCTGCTAAGCTAACATCAGTTGACATTATCATGATCAGCTTTCTGGGCTCACCTGGTAGAACGCGTACCATTAAGGCTTAGTCCTACACGCAGCCGACCTGGGTTCGAATCCGACCTGTGGTCATTTGCTGCATGTCCTCCCTTCCCTGCTTTCCTGTCACTGTCTAGCACATACTATCCTATCAAATAAAGGCAAAATGGCCAAAAAAGTAATAATCTTATGATGATCAGCTTTTCATTTCTCACAGATCCAGGCAGTGCTTTTTCCACACACAAAACACTACCTTCATTTTCGGTAAAAACGTTATTTGCTGAACAACATTCGAGAACTCATGTTTAAAATATAAAAAGACCAAGAAGAACAAGCACATTTAATTTGTCCGATGAAAGCATTTTTTTTGGGTGCAAATTAATGAGATGGTATATTGGCCTTTTCCAAATCTTAAAAAGTGTAAAACTGTAGAATGGCATTGGCACATGACTGATGAACTGCCTGTTGGCACTTACAGTGTTTGAGGAGGAAATCGGTGCTTCTCTTTGGTCTAAATCCAGTATGGAGAAGTGCTAAATGGCTAATAACATTCTCAACATGGAGATGACATTGACGTGACAAAGTTGCAGGGCGCTCCCACTTCATCATTCCCTCTGTCCTCTTCACCTCAGGATACGGTTGAGTCGGCATGGAGGGGTCTATCGTTGACTGACTTCTCTTCCCTTTTCTCCGCTAATGCCTGTGAAGACGGTAGGGCCCAGGGGAGAGAGGCGGCGACGTTTTCACCTCTTCCCAAAGTGGAGGGGGGGGTGTTGGAATTAACCAGTTGAAAGGTTACGACGTGGTAAATCAACATTAGCTTTTCGGCTTACCTCAATGATTGAGCTCTGTAATTATACGACGCTGTCTTGAACCCTCGTTTGGTGGAATCCTTGTCCCTTTTTATCCTCTTAATTTGAGAAAACAAACCTCCAAAGCAACTTTCATTTCATAATCTTTGTTTGCACTGGTAACGATATGCACTTTCTTTCTTTTTTAAGTGAGGTCAGTTTAGACATCAAATATTTGCATGGGGGGGGGGGTGTCCTGGTGGTTTCCTCTGCATGTAACATTGTGGGATTTCAGACTTGAAGCCTTTGTCTCGTCACTGTTTACCATTGAATCAAGCAGAAATGCCTTACGGATCTATGTCAAATATTTCTGCATTGGGGATGACAGAGAAGCTATAAAGCTCCAAACCTAGAACCTGGATGGGGCCATTGCTGAGGTGGAGCCCCATAATAGAAACTTGAGGGGATTTAGCAGATGACAACGCGAGGGTATCTACAGCCTGTAGAGAGCCTTTAATCCTTGAGAAAACTGAGGCTGTGCTACCGTTATTTACTATTTAGTCTAACTTAGAACTGGGACGTAATCCTCCCACTAACAGTAATACACAATACATTTGGGTCTTTTTTTTCTTTTTCTTTATGCTAATATTCCCAAAGTCATGAAAGAAATATCTTGGTGTCCATCTGGATTCAATAGATGTAGATTTCCGTGGTCAGGACGCACAGTAGGATGACAGAAACCACTCCTAACGTAGCATCAAAAAAGAAGTTTGTTTGTTACACTTGTTCACATGATGAAGGGATGTGGGTTATTCTTTCGGTTGATTGTTTAAAGTGAAGTCAGTCGATGCTTTGCTCTGTGTTTCTCTCTGTTACCCGACAGTTATGTATTTTGTCACAGAGATGCGGTCATGTGGGTGTGTACTGGCATGTGTGTGTGTGTGTGTGTGTGTGTGTGTGTGTGTGTGTGTGTGTGTGTGTGTGTGTGTGTGTGTGTGTGTGTGTGTGTGTGTGCGCACACGCGCGTGCGCGCGTGCGTGCGCACATGCGTGCGTGTGTGCATGCATGCGTGTTTGTGTAGTGGTTAATTTGTGCCGGATCCGGAACAGGATCCGGACCCTCGCGGTTTTGGACTACCTGCATTCCGGTGCCTATTTCTGTGGACACCTAACACCTGGTGGACACCAGACACTTGGTGGCAAGCAACGTTTTTATGTTTTGATTTTTGTCTGTCATCATGTAATACAGTAATCCCAACTGACTCTTACTCTTTCCTCTCCCTCCCAAAAACATAACTGTCAGTACTTGTGTGCGTGTGTGTGTGTGTGTGTGTGTGTGTGTGTGTGTGTGTGTGTGTGTGTGTGTGTGTGTGTGTGTGTGTGTGTGTGTGTGTGTGTGTGTGTGTGTGTGCGCGCGTGTGTGTGTGTGTGTGGGGGCATGTGTGTGTGTGTGGGCATGTGTGTGTGTGTGTGTGTGTGTGTGTGTGCGCGCGTGCATGCGTGCATGCGTGTGTGTGCACACATGCGTGCGTGTGTGTGTGTGTGTGAGCGTGCACAACTGTTTATCCTGATGGCCTTAAATCAGTTTGACACTTGGGAATCAAATAAGTAAATTCCTTTTCTTACACGTTGAAAATCAACATTTCCAACGAACACACTGCCGAACAAAACGCACAGCATGAAGACGCCATATAATACTTATTATACTGTAGCCGGAAGTACCACAGAACTGTTTTTGAGTACTTTGCCAGAATGTATCTGTCTGTCTGTCTGTCTGTCTGTCTGTCTGTCTGTCTGTCTGTCTGTCTGTGGAGTGTGGACAGATTTAGCAAAAGCAATCGCGTCACAACCGACACAACCGCAGTCCCAAAACTTTACAGGTGTGTAGTTTATATCCCAATGAAAGCCGAGTTTGAAGATGGATGTGGTCTAAACAAGGGGGCCGGAGTACTACAACCCAATCACCCCCCGCCCCCCCACCACCCACCAATTTATGCCCCTGGCCCATATTTATTTTAAGTCGCGGGTGTCGTTGCTGGTGTGATCCTATCACGAAGATGGCGTCTAGTTTCCTTCTAATGATCATAATTGTCACATAATCGCAATCGCAATCACGGATCTGAAGCTAAATAAAGAACACTTGCCAACTTTATCCAATCAGATATTGAATTTTAGAATTCAGATCGGCCACAGCAGACGGTGAGAACATGTCAACCAAGCCCAGTGTCTGATAGAGGCTTCTGCTTGTACTCCATTAGCACCTTGCTGTTGAACATAGCTCATTAAATCTCACTTTTCCATACCACTTGTCCCAGTAAATAAAGTTGTTGTTGGAGCCACGCTGCCTTCATGATAATGCTCTCTCTCTCTCTCTCTCTCTCTCTCTCTCTCTCTCTCTCTCTCTCTCTCTCTCTCTCTCTCTCTCTCTCTCTCCCTACACGGTTTTCAGAGGTAATTGAAAATGTGATAAGTCACAAGTGCAATTTAACTCAAAGCCTACCCCTGTTAGTGCTTCCACTTGTAACAGGTCAAAGAATTAAATTAATTTTTAAAAAGGGGCCCATGAAATTGCACTCATGATAGATGGTGCGTAAAAGCAATATTTTAATACATTTACTGCTATATTTCCCCCCAGCCCCCTCGATGTGGCACTGGCAACATAACACTTCTCTGGGTTGAAAGGAATAGTGCTATCTGAGTTCATTTTGTGTGCTGTGTACAGTATCTGTAAGGTAGATTTTCAGACGGGAAAATAGATCATGACGATACGATCTGTTATTCATCAACGTTGTCATCATAAACATCTTGACTCTCTCACTCTATCTGCCTCTTTCATTTTGCTTCCTCCCACACAGAAAACTTTTTTATATCCTCACAACAAAACTGCTTGGAGAGAGCAATTTACTATCTACAACTTTTTATGGGAATATTTTTTCTGCCTTATAAAATGGAATGGAATAGAGATTAAATCAGGGAATAAAACTAATACTAGCATCAACATTTACTTTTTCAACACTCTTCACTCCTGGCAAGCATTTGACAGATGTGCAGGCGGTGGCCAAGTTCAACATCAACTCAAATGAGCACAGCATTTACACAATATATTATGGCATGGTACAACTTCACATGAGCTTTGGAAATGGTTTTGAACTGAAAGCTATTTCGGTCTCTTCACAAAACTGTGCTGGTAGCAGCTTTCATTTCAGCATTATATTTTTAAGTTTTCAATGTTGGTGCAGACCAACGTCAGTGTTTGCAGGCCAGATGGATTTCACTGTATACTTTTTGCTAAACCATGTGTGGGTGTGTCAAAAGTCAGGAGGTCCAGGACAGAAGGAAGTAGGATGGTCAGTAGCCTCTTTTGGGAATAAAGTTAAGTTGTATTATATATATTGTGTGTGTGTGTGTGTGTGTGGGGGGGGGGGAAGTCTAGTCTATACACACACACACACACACACACACACACACACACACACACACACACACACACACACACACATATACTGTATATATATATACACACACTAGACATTTCGCTCGCCATCGCCTGCCCTGCAGCTCGCATACGCAGCTCGGCGGTTGTGTGGCCTCGCCTCAGCTCAGCTGATGCGTGGCCTCACCTGAGCTCTATTGGCATGTGCAGCGCACGATTGCATCACTGATTACATCACTCACTGATGACATCACAATTGCTCGAGTGACCAGACATTGTGACATCATCAGTGACATCCCAATTACTTGAGATCGCGGACCAAAATCGCAGAGCCCACTTTCCATCACTGATGACATCATCGAGTGCTCGAGTGACATAACTGATGATGTCATAGACTGATGACATCATCAGTGAGTGACATCATAGACATTGTGACATCATCAGTGACATCACAATTGGTGGGACAAAAATGTAAACAAACAAATAGAAACACAGAGCCCACTTCCTCCCTTTTATATGACTAGGTCTCACGCGCGCTCGATTCCTAGGCTCGCCCGCCCTGCAGCTCGCCCAGCTGGCCTTGCAGCTCTATATGATGATGAAGATATACGTACATATATATATAAATATATATATATATATATATATACATACAGACATACATACGTGTGTGTGTGTGTGCATGTGTGTAAAATACATCTCACACTTTCGCTGAACACCTCAACTAGTCCAGATATTGGAGATTTTTGCAAAGGTCTATGGTGGGAGATTGATGGCTAATGGAAAAATATATAAAACTGAGTTTGTTGCCTCACAGCAAGAGGCTCCTGTGCGTTCGATTCCTGCCTGGGACACTGGGCGCTGAGGATGTGTCCCCATCCCCATGTCCTCAGTGCCTACTGCCCAGGTGGGCTCGTCAAAAGGGCCTTTCTGTGTGGAATTTGCATGTTCTCCCCGTGCTCCCCTGTGCTTTCCTCCAGATAGGAACCCCCCGCTGAAAATAAAAAATAAAAATAAAACAATACAAGTAAGTCAATAAATACAGTAAGCGTGACATATCTCAGAGTAGTCCTAGATCAAGACCAGACTATCCTCCTCAGTTTACAAGACCTGACCGGAGAGAGAGTGCTCCAAACCAGCGCTCCTATTCTTAGAAGCATTTTTACATACGGGCCCTGGCCGGTACAGTAGAGCTACAGCCAATCTGCGGGTCCCTCAAAGGTCCCACGCCAACTGTCACCTCCCCACCTCCGAGAGGGGGAGAGCGGGACGTGGACGATCCTGCAGGAAGGCTGAGGCGCTGAAGGGCCAGCTGCCTTCGCTTCGGTCTGAGTCCTGTGACCCACTTTCCCACCTCTGCCACCTCCGACCAATTCCCCATCCGCCATCTCCTCTCCCGCTCCCCTCGCTCAAGATTAATGGTGTGAGCCCAGACCTGCTGGCGAACTGGATGTTAAGGAAGATGTCTGAGGCACGGTGTGACAGAAGCTTGGAGTACATGGTGGCTAAGGATAGGAGGACCACAAGGTGCTCAAATAAATATGGCAGGTCCATAGAGACTATCCTTATGGTGAAGACATCTTGTTGCAGGGGTGAGGACGGAGCCCACGAGCTGTAGCTCATATTTCACACTCTCGCTCTCTCTCACCCTCTCTGCCTCTCTTCCCCCGGTGCCTGGAGGGGAATAGGAAAATTCTCAAGGCCCGAAAGTATTTGAGAAGTCTGGGTTGGACAGAAGTTCAAGATGTCAGAGGGGAGAAGTTGTGTTTCGACACGAAGCCTTGTTTGTGCTCATCAGCAGACCTGTCAGGAGGCACGTTTGAAGTTGTATTTGGGTGATGTCCGCGGGCGACGTGTTTGTGTTAGCTTCCTTATGGATTAGCTTCGTATCACTTTGCCTTGCCTGGGATGATCCATCAATAGGGAAACGCAGAACAATTCTGCTTTCAAAGTCATCCGCAATCACTAAAACGCAACGCCTTTTTCCTATAGAGAAAAAGGTTATTCTCACGGGTTTGGAATTAATGACAAGGTCCAAGAGGAATTTGTCAATATAATTACTCCAGGAGGGGGAAAAAGTTTTACAGAGAACAGAATTTTTCCCAAATCACCGCCATACCTTTACCTGCATAATTGATAGCGTCCTCATGATTAAGCTAATGAGGCTCAGAGCTTAAGCCCCATCCAACGGCCGCTAATTACAAATATGTAATATCCCCCCTCCGCTTCAATTAGCATTAGAACAGAAGGCTAAGAATCATTCAATATTCATGCGGACGGTGAACTTCAAGGTTAAGGAGACTGGTCATTTAACCTCACAAAAAGAAAAGTCATTTTCGTTAATTGTCTCTGATGAGAGCCGCTAACTAGATAGCTGTGGAAGGTGCTTTATCAACCCTCTTTCTACATTTGACTCAGGTACAGGCGCCATCGCCTCCACCCAGCTTTTCAATGCTCTCCTTCACTATTCACTCACTCATTACCAGTCGGAACTTGATGTCAAACTCAAGTGTAGGCATCTGCACGTATCTGTGAGGGAATGTGAGGAAGAACTTGACATGCCTTCTTGTTTGTGAGGTGTAGGCTCCTTGAAGACGTGCAAGCTTGTAAAGAGGACACTAGTACACGAGAAAAGGAAAATAGCGACCTTATTCTACCTTTTGTGTCTGGGCAAGTTTCCTCTTGACTATTTGTAGCCATAGGCTACACTTACAGTATGCTATACTGTACCGTTTTCTCTGAAAGTTTAACTCCTATTAATAAAGGTATGCACTGTAATAACCCTACAACACAGACATAGTCTACATCATTTCATGTGGATCCTCGTCTAGCTTTTGATAGCAGTTGCTGCCCCCCCAACCCCCCCCAAGGAAATCAACTTTCTTACTTTTATGTAAATCATTGACTTTTTTCTTTCTATTGCTCTTGAAGTTTTAGATGCAAATAGTTTTAGCTGCCTAATTCTTTGCTGCCTTTCTTAGTCAAACTTGCTTGTGTTTTTGCTCACGTCTTTGCTCTCAGTATAGCTGGAGCAAACAGGTGTGTGACATAAGGTAGACTGTGCTGTCAGACTTGTGGAGAGATGCTTTCTGATTGACATCCCTGCAGGCAACAGGCCTAATGGCGCATCATGTGGGAAAGCTCTCTGCAGACTTGTAGGGACCACTCTGTTATGTGGTGAAGAAGGCTCAATGACAAAGGGATCAGATGGCAAGGTGTGTGTGTGTGTGTGTGTGTGTGTGTGTGTGTGTGTGTGTGTGTGTGTGTGTGTGTGTGTGTGTGTGTGTGTGTGTGTGTGTGTGTGTTTTCTGTATAAGATATAGAGCAATGGCATCCATGTCACTAGAGACTAGTGATCATCCTACCTCAGTTCTATCTGTTTGCTTACTAGAATGGGGCTTGTCAATGTAAAAATGCTTCGTACCTTTTGAAGGGGGGGGGGCAGATACAAATGGTGAATGGATAAAAAAACAATTGCCTTTTAGACCACGGCGCCACTTTTCCCATGGCGTCACCCCCGCCAACACCAGCCATATCCTCGCCATTAATCCTACCCACCCCTCGAACCCCAACTCTCTGCCACCTTCCTATCCCTAGCTAGCTACGGCCCTTTAACCACTAAACTCACTAAACATCCACATGAGTGTGTTTACTGTACATGCACACAATAAACAGATAACTGAGAATAATCAGGTAACTGGCAATAATCTGATATCCGTGTTTACATGCACTTAGTAAATAGCAGGAACTCACCTGAAAGTGTGTGAGTGGACACTGACTGCAATGAATAAACCTGATGACTCAGCAGAAACCTAGGTGTGTTTATCGGTTTTCTCATAAACTGATAACGGCCTTTATCTGATAAAGGATGCTGTTTACATGACACTTGAATAATCAGGTAACTCTAGAAATCTGATAATAAACAGTTTATTAGTGTGCATGTAAATGCACTCACTGACTGACTGAGTGACTGACTTTTTTATGTATTTTATTTTCAATTTTATCAACATATGAACAAAACAAACATACAAGCTCAGACACGGGAAAGGAAAACAAAGAAAAACATACATTATGATATCAACAATTGTTGTGATGCTACCGTCCATATAGGGTGCTTATGTGCTTGTAAGAGATGCTGTGCATGGGGTCCCACGCGAGGCAGCCGGGCAAGTCACCCATTGCCTCCAACCTCGTGGAGGTAGGCTAGAAACGAGTCCCAAATAGTTAGAAACAGTTTAAGTGAGTTGGTTCTCAGGGATCTGAGTCTCTCCATCCTTATAACAGAGATCATGTCCGTCAACCACAGTTGGAAAGAAGGTGAGGAAGGGGACTTCCATTCTTTCAGAATAATTTTTTTGGCAACAGTTGTCCCCAATGTCAGAGACTGTTGCACAGCTGTGGGGAAGCCCAGAGAGGTCTCCGAGCAGCCGAAGATGGCGAGTTCTGCCTCCGGCTGAAGGGTTATTTTGTAGGCCTTAGAGTACCAGTCAAATATCTTGGCCCAGAATCCCGTCAGTGAAGGGCAGAACCAGAAGGCATGAGACAGAGTGCCCTCTGACACCTGACACCTATCACACAGTGGTGAGACAGAGGGGAAGAACTTGTGCAACTTGTGCTTGGAATAGTGAAGACGATGAGCAACTTTAAATTGGATCAGCTGGTGCCTGCTATTAACTGAGAAGAGTTGTAACACAGACAGACTCCTTTCCCATATAATGTCAGATAATTCAATACCAAGTTCCCCCTGCCACGCTTCTCTAATCCTCTCAGACTGAGTGAGTGAGTGTCCGAGTCTGACTTCCATCTTATGAACCGGCGGTTCCAGTGCCACAGTAAAAATACAGTAACATATCTAAAAGAAGATTGACTAAAGAAAAGGAATACTAAAACAACACGCGTTTGCATTCCACTTACATTTCATAATTATAATTTTTTTGCACCAAGTTTTTTCCAGCTTTTTCTTACATTTTCTCTCCAATTGTATTTGTCCAAAACCCTCTGCTGTCCCGTGTCGTTGCTCCACCCCCTCTGCCTATCTGGGGAGAGTTGTAGACCAGTCGCCAGCCGCTTCTTTTCACCTGACTGCGAGGGGTTTCACCAGCAGGACATAGCACGTGGGAGGATCACACTATTCCCCCAAGTTCCCCTCCCCCGCGAATGGGCGCCATAATCGACCAGAGGAGGCACTAGTGCAGCGACCAGGACACATACCCTTAATCCGGCTTCCCACCCGCAGAGAGCCTGTATGGATGCCCGACCAAGCCGGAGGTAACACGGGGGCTCGAACCTGCGACCCTTAACCGCGGGGTCTTTAAAAGTATTAAAAGTTGATAGATCAATTTAGGGAAAATGAAGGCCCTTAACTCATTGAGTGCCAGCCACTTTTGGAGAACGGACGCTCCCAGTGCCAGAGTTTTCAGAGCGTTTTCAGTGATTTCTCGAGGCCCACAGAATATTGTGTGATATTACTATGTAAACACCGAACACGCAAAAAGAACAAGGAGACTCTATTGTATCATCAGCAAAAAAAAGTTTATTGATACCATTTTCCGTTCTTTAGTTATGAGCCGGAGAAGATAGGTTGTTTTCAGCGTTTTCAGGCATTTCAAATTATAAGCTGAGATATTCAGCCTTTTGTGAAATGCAGCATTTCAAGCACATTCACTGACTCTAGATACGGTAATATTTTCTGATGTAGTGATGTGGTGTAGTTGTGTCCTGCCCTGCGTGCCCCACCCCCCCTCCCCCCCCTCAGCTGAAAACTCCTCCCCACACTAGTAACACACAGCCTCGCACCAAGCGTCTAGGAAGCCTGGGAAGCGCCGCCTCCCAGGCAGCGCAACATGGAGAAGCCACACGCGGACTGCAGTGAAAGGTTTGGCTTTTCAGTGTCGCGCTGCTGCTTTTCTAGCGGCTAATCATGTGGAGAAACTATGCTGACAGACAGACAGAGGCAGAAGGACTCAGTTGTGTGCGCGGATTAACTGTGTTCGCACGCACCGTCAGTTGCAGCCAGAACAATCTACATGGCTCTGGACTGCAGCATGAGCGGGTTCTCTTTCATCAAGGCTATTTCAGGCTGTGTATTCCTGACATTTCTGTAATCTGGAGAGCACTGTCGCCACCTAAGGGTTCTGTAAAATAGGTTATAGACCTCCAATAGCTACTATAGTTGTACAGGAGCTGCGGAAGGCTTTGATCGACGTCCCACCGTCAAAAAACGCATTGGACGTCGAAGGACGTCCGTGGCACTCTACGTCACTATTTAATTGGACGTCGAAGGACGTCCATGGCACTCAATGAGTTAAAAAGTCTTAAAAAGTCTTAATTGCCATTTGAGAGGTATTCCAATTTTGTAGCTGTTGTGCTGATGGTGTTAAATGAGTATATGATATTGTCCCATATCGATGGCAGACCCCTGAATTGAATGGATATCGTATCATCTTTGTGATATCAGCAAATATCGTATCGTTGTCCAAAGAATTTATATAATATTGTATTGTGATGAAACTTGTGATTTACACCCCTATCGCTGATGTGTATTTAAAAAGGTCTTAAAAGGTATTGCATTTAACTTCAGGATTCCTGCATATACCCTGAAATAGTCTCACCATCATTGCAGCAGACGGTTGCATTGGAAAAGGAGCAGGAATGAGTTTTGTCTTTGGTTGAGTCCATCTCCTCCAGAATGCGTCTGACCATTGACTGGGGGTTTGAGGAGGGACCGCGTTGGCCTTGTGTCAGCAGTGGAGACCACGGAGCAGAACCTGGGACTCAGAGACTGGGCTCGGAGCCCATATAGCCTGGAGGCTGTAGGCCCAGCGCTGCCCCCGCTGGCCTAGTCCAGCCCAGCCCGGCACGGCTCGGCTCAGCCCGGCCCATCCCAGCTCCGCTCAGCCCCCTCCCTGTGGCCTCCCTGCACCTTCACCAGCTGCGCTTTCCTGGCTCCAGCTGCTAGGTGTATATGTGTGTCTGCTGCCCCAACCCCTCCATACCTCCCTCCCCCCCTCTGTTCCTTGGTTTTCCCTCACTCACTCTCTCATTCTCTTATTTTCCCATTCTCCCATACCCTCTCTCTCTCTCGGAGTCAATCTTTCTGCCTGTGTCTCTCTCTCTCTCGTCTTCTCTCTCTCCCTGCTCTCTCCTTTTCATCCTCTCTCGCTCGCATCCCTCCCCTCCCTTGCCAGGCACAGGGGTTGTAATAGTGCCCAGCAATTACTGAGTTGGCATGTGCTGCATTGTTTACTCACAGTCCTATTCCTACTGGACTTTATTAAAACACCATCTGCCGTCAGCTCTGGAATGGTAGAGGAGAGGAGGTGGTGGTGGTGCAGGAGGAGATGGGAGAGGAGGGGAATGGGAGAAAAGCGATAGATTTGGCTGCAGAAGCGAAGGAGTATGGCTGGACTCAAGGCCTCACGTGGAGAGTGTGGGCTGCCATGGCGCTCTCCAGTCGGAGGGACATCGAAAACGGGAGCGAGGCGGCTAAATGAGAAGAGGAGGTTTGGTAATGGGAACAAGCTAACCGAGTGTGGGTTCCAGGAAAAGGAGGCGCCCAGTTGTTGGAACGAGCAAAGTTGAATAGGAATCGTGCGAGATTTCGGGGGTTCCGCAAGTGTATGAAACTGTTATGAACTATTAGTTTGGTATTTTATTCCAACATGAATCTGTAGTCCTACATGACAATAAAAAACAAATAAACCTCATACATTCTGACCTTGAGAATCTCCAGTGCAGGCGCACTGTATTCGTTATAGCATCTCACATGTTGGTCAAAAGTCAAAACATTTTGGCAAAGAATCAAATGTGTTCAGCCGTAAAAAGCGTTTAGCACGGCATTAGCTTTTTGTCCAGTGTGCGTTTACTCTTCTATGGTTCACAGTTGGACATATTCAGATTTATTTTTGACCAAAAGGACATTAAGACAGATGACAGAGATCCCTCATCAGGCCTGTCTGCCAGTCTGCCCGGTCACACACAGTGACTCAGGTGCTAAATAGCATGTGGGATAATAACAGCATGGCCATACCTATTTATGAACAATCACACATACCCCCCTCTCTCTCGCTCACACACACACAACACACACACACACACACACACACACACACACACACACACACACACACACACACAAGAGCCACGCTGGGTAATAATGCTCTGGGCCCGCCCATGTAATGACATTCTGATGGTTATTTCATTAGGTGTAATTTGTTAAGGGACATGTCATTTAGGACGAGAGTCTGGATTGATTGGATAGTCGTTGGAGGGGGGCGGGCTGGACCCACTACAAGCTGGATCAATTAGTCAATTAGTGCAGAGGCTTGGCTTGGACAGTTCTGGCTCTGTGGGTGTGGTTTCAAGTGTTTCTGTCCATAACCATCAAGTCATCTATAAATTTGAGATACTATATATATCATGAGTAAAATATGATCCTCTCCCTGCTTCAATGAAACGCTAGCAATACCAAGACATCACTAATGCAGCATTTACTAGCAATCCAGAGCAGCATTGTACTGTTCCACTGATCAGTGATCTTGCACTTATCCTGCATCTATCCTGTGCCAGTTTTCCCATTTATCACTGTAGACACGTTTGTTTGTTTGTTTGTTTTATTCTTTCAGTACAACAAAATCAGTATTGTAATGTGTTTCTTTGGCTTAGCATGATTCATTTGGAGCAAAACGGTAGCATATACATTCAAATATTCATACAACTGCTGATCTGCACCCACAGGATAACGCTAAAATTGCATTTCCAACACCCGCCTGACCGAGGGATGTGT
>NC_139624.1:80926629-80931629 GCF_964638095.1 Poromitra crassiceps
AAACTGCCTCCATTGACAGTGGTGATTGTATCCATATTAATTCTTAGGATTTCATTTATATAGCACACATTAAAACATATAGAAATACTGAAACTTAGCAAGTTCAGCGGGCAAGAGAGTAGAGGCAAGAGACCTGCAAGGGCCTATACAAGGCCTCTTCTGTAATACCAGTATGACCAAGAGTATATATATATATATATATATATATATATATATATATATATTCATTCATATATATATATATTCAATCCCACAATATAGAAAAGTTCATTCAGCTGATCACCGGCACTGGCCTACAGTTCAACTATAGTTGAAATAGATTGACATAACTGTCACATCAGTTGCTGTTGTCAGTTGCTCTGCACTCTATTAGGATGCATTGGAAGCCCACAAAAGGAAATGATTCTCGTAACTAATAATATGATTCATAACAATGTTATTAAACTGATGTTTCAGAAGGTGCCGTAGAGACAGATAGATGTCTCTATCCTTTAAAAGTCATGGGAAGAGTCCAGCTGAGGAGTTTTTTGTTACCGTTTTTATTCCACATTGTAAAGTATCAGACCAGTGAGAAATTGTGCTTCAAGCCTCGACGTAAAAAAAAAATACAAGGATTCAATTATCTCCCGGCACAGTTCATCAGCCGCTTGCGACAGGGAGTTAAAAAGTAACAAGGCGAGGGTGTCTAGCGGCGTGTCAGCACGTCTCTATCGCCCCGGTGATGGAGAGGCCAGCTGAGGATGGACTCGTACGGCCCGGGACGTGTTCCACTCCACCCCGCCCCTCCCCTCCACCCGCGCGCCCTGCCTCCTACAAGCACCTTTTGTGCCGGCTAAATGGGGTTGGATGCACCCCTTTAACTTTGATTTCCATGTCCCATTGTCCGCCCATTGATGGGGAGGGTGACTCCATCTGTGCCTGCCTCGCGTGGTGCCACCCTTTCAATAGGCATATGCTCCACATGTAAGGGCCCTAAACGTGCAGAAGAATGGGTGGAGGGAATAATGATATACAAGGCGGGCCCCTCACTTCATAGAGAGAGAGAGAGAGAGAGAGAGAGAGACATTGAGAGATCGAGGGAGAGAGAGAACACTCCATTCATCAATTTATTGTATGGCCCTTACAACTCTGGCCTTTTTATTTAGATTCAAGAGCGCAGAAGAGATTACACAAAAGCCCCCGTCCAACTGATGGTGTTTTAAATTGCGGTCAAGCTGCTCCGCTCGCCTCCTGAACTGTGCTCCCAATGTGCACGTGTGCTTTATACACGCAGGCAGGCAGACGCAGCTTGCCCCGCCGCCACTGTCCACAATGGCCGCCCAACACAGAACAATTGATAAGTGTTAACTGAGGTGGTGCGCCGGGGTCAGTTTTGACTTGGAAATGTGCAATATGCTGTGAAAACAGCCCCTTGTGTTGGCTTCTCCCCCTCTTCAGATGGTATCTCCACATGTGATAACACCACTTAAGATCTCATACAGTAACACACATTAAGTCATTTCCCTCTCCAAACAAACTGGAAGAGGAAAGTACGCACAAAAAGAATAGAAAGGGAAATTTGGCACTATCATTAGCCGGTGTTTTGCTTCGATTTATATCTACGAGTCTCATTTTGATTTGGATCTTTTCTGTCATTTGAGCTACAATTCAGGGTTTTTTTTTTATCTTAAAACATCGGCTGAAGAAAAAGCATAATCCAGGGTGTGAAGGGGAAAAGGGGAAGGCAGCCAGCTCATGGCTTAATCTGCCTTCCATCCCAGTTTATTCATTCATTCAATCACTCATTCATTGCCTCTTTCTCCCCGTCCATCAACCTTAACCTATAATCTCTCTCTTTATCCCTCTCCTCCTCCCCTCTCCTCCCCGACACCCCGCTGCCCCCGCCCTCACCTCGCCTCACCCCGGCTGTCCCCCGCTCCTCCTGTGCAGTCGCAGGGCTCTATCCATTACAAGCCTGTCGAACACAACCACCTAATGGAGGGTCAGCTTTAATGTGAGGGGCCGGCCGGGCGGGCGGCGTGAGGGCCCCCCCCCCCCCCAACCCCGGTAGGAGCCGGGGCCCGGGCTCTCCCCCCCTCCCTGCCCCCTGCTGGGCTCCACCTTGTCCCTCTTAGCCCCTCTCCAGTGGAAAGTGGGGGGCCATGAAAAATCAACAGCGGAGCCGTCAGTCCCGTCACTCCGCCCCCATCCCTCCCTTCCCCTCCCTTTACAAGGCCCAGCGCCGGCTGCAGTGGCTGCAGAGGGCGGCCCATGTGCCAGGGTATTTAGTGGGGGCCTGAAAGCTGAAAGGAGAAGTGCCTGGATCAAATGGGGGGGGGGGGGGAGAACAGAAGGAGCCCTCTCAGGAGGGGTGCTGAGGCCCCGGCTCGTTTTATAGACTCCCCTGAAAGAACGTGATTACAGATCATTATCCAATTGAAGCAGATTGATGGGCCGGGGTCAAAGTAATATAGCTCATAGCAGCTCGGGGAAAGGAGGGGGGGAGGGGGGGGGGGGCAGCGCGGAGGGGTGTGGAGGGGGATGCAGACAGGGTGAGGATGGGACAATGGCCGGATTGTCACCCTGGAATGGAGTAGGAAAGAGGGACAGGGAGGAGGAGAAAGACCCAAAAATGTGGAAATGAAAGTGGGGGCTTTTCTCATTGAGGAATGAAGTGGTACAACAAGTGGTGATGGAGAGGAGAGAGGCTGGATTGGCCTTGTCACTACAGAGGGCAGATAAAGAGAGCTTTATGTGGAGGGAGGGAGGCAGGAGAATTTGTCTACATGTGACTTGGCTTTGTGATCCCTGTCAAGAATGTGACCCATTCTCCACTTTGTTTTCTGGAGGAATCAAGCAAGAGTTGTTGTAAAATTAGCCAGTTGTTAGGATTCAGAGATTGTCATCTCTAAACTTCACGGGAATTTAGAGAAATCTCACCTCATTTTAAAAATGACAGCAATGTACTGTATGTCATGTATGTGAATATGACATTATCCAGTATGTTGAGTGAATTTCATAGGCTCAAGAACGATGAAACTGACTCAACAAATAAATTAGCATTTAAAACACCACTAAGGTTTGTGTTATTTATGATAAACATGATAACTAAAAAAAAAAGCTGAATGATTTAAGAGCTCAGGCAAAACTCCTGGAAACATATTATTTCTTTCTCAAATAATCAAATAAAGATTGCCAAAAGTTATACATAGGCAAAGACAATGTTAGCATTTTTGAATTTTTTTTACATTCGATAAGTCAATTGCTGCCGTCAGCTAAATGCCCTGACCTCTTTCTTTTTTACGATCTTTCGATAGCTCACTCGCCTGTGTAGCATCCGCCTCAAACTCTTCTCTTACATAATAGAATCCATTAGAATGCGTGATGCTGGTGACCTTTCCGACACAGTGGAAAGGTAGATCTCAGATGATTATCACCGTAGCACTTTGGGTTCAAATGCCAGCAGCATGGCTCTGCTTGTGCTGCTGCAGCATCGCTGACAGCTGTTTAGAAAACCTTGCATGACCTGACCAGTCATTCCAAATGAATTAAACAATAGCAATGGCAATAATACAATACTTTTTTTGCACTCGGATGCACAATGTTAGTCTTAGGTTGGATACGGACACACTCATATTGCCAAAGGCGGTGAAATTTTGATAGTCAACGAGACTTACTGTAGTTTTTGAAAGTATGCATATTCCACCAAGGAAATTCAAACTACTTTCTTCAGTTTAATCAGATCAAGCACAGCACACCAACACCACACACACAATCCTGCACACAAACATCACGCCCACATGCCATGCGTCGTATGTCATGGCGTTTTATGTGCCATCTATGAATCTGATGCATTCATTAATGGTTTGTTAGCAGGATCTGCGGTTCTGTTAGATGGTGCCAGTGGACTGGAGTCTTGTGACAGGATGAGTCTGCATCTACAATGGACGACTTATGGGTAACGGCTACAGCACTGAATAGCCTTTTGATATTAGCCGAGACGACGCCTCTCTAAATTCCCCCCTCGCTTTCAAGCTTTGCAGATGTTAAAACAAAAAAACCCCGAAAAACTTGAAGAGAGCGTGAGCATGTTTTAGATCAAGCTTGACATTTTATTTCTCCGCTTGGGATATTTTAAACAACATGGATGCTATGATGTATATGTTGGGGAATTTAAGCAGACTCTCCAGATGCACATGCTTGTCCACGGCCGCTTGGCACGGGCGCGCAGCAATTAGCATGAACGAGCGAGACGGTAAAAAGCATCATCTTGGAGGTTGACGACGTTGCTCCGTGCAGCCTTTCTGTAATGACTGGATTAATGAGGAATGCGCTCCTAATCAGAGGCTGTGTTTCCATCACTAACCTACATTTAAGGAAGCGCGTTACGCATCTCCGCCTCGTCTTCACAGGAAGTGAATTTGCGGGGCGGCGGTGGGGCGAGTGCAATCACGCGTGTCCAGCTTACATGTGGAAAGCACAACAAATATGGATGGCTTCACAGGAATTGGGTTGCTATAGGAACCGTTTTGACCCTGCTTTATTTCCTGTCACCTATTGTATTAAAACACTGCAACAGGAAATGAGCTAGGGTCCAATTAGAGTGTTTATGTTGTCAAGTTGATGGTCTCATAAACAAGCTCAATGCATGTCTCATGTACTGTGCTCCTTAATATTCATAAAGCCCAACCCCACTGTGGAGCTCAACAGTTACAAGTCATGTGTCATAGTTGAGGAATCTCTGCAAATGAATGTCCAGTAATAAAAGGCCAGTCAGGCAGACGGACAGACGGTCGGTCAGACAGACAGACAGACAGACAGACAGACAGACAGACAGACAGACAGATAGACAGGCAAGAGTAGAGACAGACAGACAGACAGACAGATAGACAGACAGACAGACAGACAGACAGATAGACAGGCAGGCAGGTAGACAGACAGACAGACAGACAGACAGACAGACAGACAGACAGACAGACAGACAGGCAGACAGACAGACAGACAGACAGATAGACAGACAG
>NC_139624.1:80934129-80939129 GCF_964638095.1 Poromitra crassiceps
ACCAAGCACTGCAATGCTATAGGTCAGACTGTAATCGCATATTTTTATGGTTTAAAAGCAACAGATTTTTGATTGAATTACGGTACTCAAAAGTATTATCAAAATGAAAACTGCTTTCCGAAGTGCAAGAAATTGGATCATGACTGCTACAGTATTATACGTGCAACACATAGTATGCAGGGCTACTATAAAAATAAAAAATAAAAAAAGATTAACCATTCTTCGACTGCATTTCATTCTTGCATGGTAAAAGAAAATGGCAAAACACAAAGTTAGTCAGGTCTGGTAAGTCGATGAACCCATTGCGTAAACAAGTTGTGTTTGAAGACAGCATAGACAGACTGTAGCTATACAGCACTGCGACCTGCATGCTAAACCCAGTTACAGGCGAGGGAGAAGCCTGACTCCCTCTGCGTTACACTTAGTCAGATAATTGGAAATGCGAGGGCATTAACTCCAACGGGATTAAGAAGGGGGAATTAAATATGTTAATCCCCAAAATAGGTAAATAGCCTCGGTGATACAATAACCAATTTCTAGGGTTTTCCTCCCCCGAGGCCACGTCTGCCTTTGAACGCAACTCGCTCACACACACGCACGTGCACACAAACATAAGTACACACACACACACACACACACACACGGAGTCTTGAGCGTTCCCAGAAAAGTTCTCCAAGGTCACGCGTGTGGTGTGGCGCGGCCCTGTGGCTGACTCTTGAACCTGTTCTCTCAGGTCTGCCTCTTTGTTCCAGAGATCATTACCTCTGTCGCTCCGCTCCCCTCCTGAGAGCGCGCCGTCGCCATGTGTTCATCTGCCTTGTAATTATAGCACGGTCCTGGATGTCATGGTTTAGGGACTCTGCCCGGGTGTGAGTGAGTGAGTGAGTGAGTGAGTGCGCGCGTGTGCGTCGGGGGACTAAGTCACTATGTGAGATGTGTGGCATTGTAGTTCCTTTATGCATGCGAGCGGGGTGGTGGGTGGGGGTGGTTGTAATGTGTGTGTGTGTCTGTGATGGAGCGTGGACACGCGTGTTTGTGAGGGTACTGTGTGTGTGTGTGTGTTTGTGCAAGTGTGGGCAATTTCATTCCCTATAAAAACAGGGCCTATTGCAAATTGAATAGTGCATTCTGGCTTTAAACTATTCCAGCAAAGGCATGGCCGTTGGAGATGGCAGCAGCAGAGTTGGGTTTTGATGAGCTGCCCGTGTCTGGGACATGAAACAACCCAGTTACAAAGTGTCTATTCAAAACACTGACACGACAATCACAAAACCAAGAGTGCCGGGGCTTCAGTTGCAGGCAAAAATATAAAATAAAAAAATAAAATAAATCAAGTTTAAGTTCCCCACCGAGATCAAAGTACATTTTTATACACAATTAGTGGAGTACAATTTCTGCTGGAACTGAAGCGCAGCAAAAGACCCCAAGGTCAGTTGCTGATCGCCTCTGAGAAACATGTTTTATGCACTGCTGTGTGTCCAAAGATGAATGTCTTAGAGGGGGGGGAGAAGAACATAGGAGAAGGGTGGAAAAAAACAGAAGTCAATCATTGAAGAATGCAAGAGCGTAAAGTACCACAGTCAAATTCAATAAAGTCATTATTCCTGGCTTAGCCACAGCCATAGTATTTTTCCTGGATATCCTATACTGCTTATACCCTCTGTCTTTCTCTGTCTCGCCACTCCTCTTCTCTCAGCGTTGGCCGAGGGGCATCATGCAGCATGGCATCGATACTCTCGTTTGGCAACACGAAACCCTCAATTTACCCCCCAGATTAATCTAGTGCGATGGATGTCCTTCTGCGATGGCTACCTCTACAAAAGCATCAAGGCGGCTCCGTCATGCCAAAGCTCTGAGTATTCCCACTGACATCTTCTATTAGGTCCATTACCCATAATGACGGCAAATAACTAGCTAGTGAAGAGCGGGAGAGTTAGCGCTGCCCCCCCCCCCCCCTAACGGAAAAGAGGAAGAGGAGAGGGGGAAAATGCTCAGCAAAGTTTCTTATCTCGTCTCCAGCTGAAGGAGGAACCACACACACACACACACACACACACACACACACACACACACACACACACACACACACACACACACACACACACACACACACACACACACACACACACACACACACACACACACACACACACACACACACACACACACACACACACACACACACACACACACAGTCCAAGCTGCACTTATCAGTCATTAGGCCTTTAAGTACTTGCCCAGAGAGAAATTAGATTTGGAGAAGATAAGATGGTGCACTATTAAAAAGGATGTGTCACTTTCAACACATTCATAGTGAGTAGAGTGTGGGATAACATGTTACTGTTCACCATAGCGTGTGTTAAATATGTCAGAAAAGCTTGTTCACACACACAATATGCTGTAATTAATGTTTTGTTGACAAGCAACACAAGATAAATCATCGCAAATGGCACTTGTTGTGTTTAAAATGTGTGTCATTGTCTCTAAGCAGATTTAAGTATTTAAGGACTATATTATTAACGACTATTATTCACGACTCATGTTACAGTATTCACTTTTTCCCTCTACATTTTTAGAGCAGCGGTTCTCAACGTGGGGTGCAGGGACTCCCGGGGGCCCTTGAGTAGCGTCCAGGAGGTCTCCAGCAACAGTTAAACAGTTCAGTTCACTATAACTCAATTCGCTAGAAAACAACAACTATATTGTAATCATATGTTTCCCTCTGACCACTATGATCTCCCTATGTAAAGTGTAGACACTACAATTCCATACTGAATACACAACATCAACTCTTCTCATGTGAGGGTCCCAGGGACAACAATCTCATGAATGGGATGTGTGGTGTAATGTTTGTGTATTTGGAGGGACTTGGCCTGGAAAAATCTGTTTTAGAGCGTAAATAAAAGTTGTACATTTTCACAAAAATGTTCCACTTGCCTATTATTATGGAAGGCACTTGGCATACAGCTTAGGAACTGGAGCCGTCCCGTATAACATGTCAGTGATCTAGTGGCCAGAGAAAGAAGTGTGTATATTTTGTGTATGTGTTTGACCGTGTTGCTGATAAGACAGTGGCACCAGCGGGCCCAGGCCCGGGTCACACCGCCTCGCCCCGCCCCGCCTCACACCCTGGGCTGAGGTGTTGTTGCTCCACCGTGCTGCCAGCCAGTGGAACAAATTGCGGAGCATTTAGCAAACTTTTATGAGCTTCACAAAACAAGATGCCATGCCATAGATGTGGGCGAGGCTATTAATTTAGGGAAATGAGCACCGGGTAAGTAAAGGGCTGTCTGGTTGCGGTCCCAACAGGAAATGCTATGCAGGGGACCGGTGGAGGGGAGGGTGAAGAGGAGATGGGGGGGGGGGGGGGGGGGGAGGAAACAATTATGACCTCATTTAATAGTCTCTCTCGCTCTCTCTCTCTCTCTCTCTCTCTCTCTCTCGCTCTCTCGGCTCCCAGGCAGAGATCGGAAAGGAATGCCCAGTTTTCAAAACCGCAAGTCACCTCCGAACATGGGAGCATTTGGCCTAAGTGTTTCCTGTTGCAATAAAAATGTATGTCAAGTATGTGAACCGAGGTTCCTCTCCACTCGAACCCTGTTGAAAACACACACACACAAACACACACACACACATGTGCGTGCACACACACAAACTGCAACCGCACTGTGTTTTGGTTTGGAATCCTCCACAGCCAAAATGAGTCTATTATGAATCGTACTGCCAGTGCCCAATCACAACAGTGTGATTAAAGCAGCCATGGGGTGTGTGGGTATATGTGTGTGTGTGTGTGTGTGTGTGTATGTAGTGTGTGGGTATGTGTGTGTGTGTGTGTGTGTGTGTGTGTGTGTGTGTGTGTGTGTGTGTGTGTGTGCGTGCGTGCGTGCGCGTGTGTGTGTGTGTGTGTGTGTGTGTGTGTGTGTGTAGGTATGTGTGTGTGTGTGTGTGTGTGTGTGTGTGTGTGTGTGTGTGTGTAGTGTGGGTATATGTGTGTATGTGTGTGTGTGTGTAGTGATGTTGTGAAATGGGGGGGGGGAGGGGGGGCTCACGATAAGAGTTTGGGAAGTCGTCGCATGGTGATAGCCACAGGCGAAAATGTGCAAGGGGGCTCCAAGTGCTAATTTTATTCATTTAGCTCCCTCTCTGGATAATTGTTTCTGTCAACCAGCGACGGCTAGATAAAGGATTTCACGCCGCTGAAAACAGTTACACGGCTACTTTGGAAGGTGATCGCCAGAGACGATTATATTTATCACCTGCTTTAATATCCATAGTGTGCTGCAAATTGATTCATTCTCTGAGGATCGCTGTCACAGGGAGCAAGGTGTGAAGAGTTTTGCACCCAAATAAGATATCCCACGTTTGACACATACTGCTGAAAAAATGATTTCTGAGGTAAAAAATGCAACTTACTACGGCAGTATCATTGAAATTATTAGCTAATGGAACCCCTCCCCCCCCCCCAAAAAAAAGACAAAAATGTTTAGTAATGTTTGAATTAAATTCATTGTTGTTTGTGATCAGAAGACAAATACAATTGCACACACACTTATCACGATTCACTATAATGCATTATCTGTAAATAAAAGAAGCAGGAAAACATTGAAAATAAAAGGCTACATTAAGACTGCTGGTTGCATTGTACAGTTGACTACACTACACTTATTGAAGAATTATTAAGAATATTGAAGAATTTGTTATTCAACAATAGTCAGTGGAATTACAAACTACATATACTTGTGCACAAATTGGTGCAATTAAAACAGTATAAACATACTTCAATGTATTTAGTACATAATATTTGTATATATATATATATATATATATTAGGGCTGTCAAACGATTAATTTTCTTAATCGCGATTAATCGTGCGATTAACTATAGTTAATCGCGATTAATCGCATCTTTGTATCGCATGTTTAAAATGCCATTATTTTGCATTGCAAAGCATTTTTAATTAGATATTAATACCAGTGTGTCGTGATTGGGAATCAAATGAA
>NC_139624.1:80941629-80946629 GCF_964638095.1 Poromitra crassiceps
GAGGAGAGGAGGTGGAGGCTGTGGAGGAGAGGAGGTGGAGGCTGTGGAGGAGGAGAGGAGGTGGAGGCTGGGGAGGAGGAGAGGAGGTGGTGTCTGGGAGGAGGAGAGGAGGTGGAGGCTGTGGAGGAGAGGAGGTGATGCCTGGGAGGAGGAGAGGAGGTGGTGGCCTGGGAGGAGGAGAGGAGGTGGTGTCTGGGAGGAGGAGAGGAGGTGGAGGCTGGGGAGGAGGAGAGGAGGTGATGGCTGGGGAGGAGGAGAGGAGGTGGTGGCCTGGGAGGAGGAGAGGAGGTGGAGGCTGGGGAGGAGGAGAGGAGGTGATGCCTGGGAGGAGGAGAGGAGGTGATGCCTGGGAGGAGGAGAGGAGGTGATGCCTGGGAGGAGGAGAGGAGGTGATGCCTGGGAGGAGCAGAGGAGGTGGTGGCCTGGGAGGAGGAGAGGAGGTGATGCCTGGGAGGAGGAGAGGAGGTGATGCCTGGGAGGAGCAGAGGAGGTGGTGGCCTGGGAGGAGGAGAGGAGGTGGTGGCCTGGGAGGAGGAGAGGAGGTGATGCCTGGGAGGAGGAGAGGAGGAGATGCCTGGGAGGAGAGGAGGTGATGCCTGGGAGGAGGAGATGCCTGGGAGGAGAGGAGGTGATGCCTGGGAGGAGGAGAGGAGGTGGTGGCCTGGGGGGAGGAGAGGAGGTGATGCCTGGGAGGAGGAGAGGAGGTAGTAGTAGTAGTAGTAGTTTATTTGACACAATGTAAAATCCACATAAAAAAAGCTTCAAATGAAGACAGTTTACATACATTAACACATGCCTGGGAGGAGGAGAGGAGGTGATGCCTGGGAGGAGGAGAGGAGGTGATCCCTGGGAGGAGGAGAGGAGGTGATGCCTGGGAGGAGGAGAGGAGGTGATGCCTGGGAGGAGGAGAGGAGGTGATGCCTGGGAGGAGCAGAGGAGGTGGTGGCCTGGGAGGAGGAGAGGAGGTGGTGGCCTGGGAGGAGGAGAGGAGGTGATGCCTGGGAGGAGGAGAGGAGGAGATGCCTGGGAGGAGGAAACGAGGTGGAGTAGAAGTAGGAGTAGAAGGTGAGCTGGAGGATTGGAAGGCAGTTCCCTTCACTGATTGGAATGAATGGTATGGAGTATAGTGACCATTCATGCATGCTTCGCACCCTTCTTTACCTCTCTCTCCCTCTCTCTCACACACACACACACACACACACACACACACATACACACACACACACACACACACACACACACACACACACACACACACACACACACACACACACACACACACACACAAACACACAGTCCCTCTTCTCCATTAGAAAGAAAAAAAGGATGAGAAAGAGGAGGAGATAGAGGGCCAAGCGACAGAGAAGGGAAGTCAAAAGAAAGAGAGAGAGAGGGAGCGAGAGAGAGGGAGCGAGAGAGAGAGGGGGGGGGGGGCAGGACTAGTCGCTGGGCCAGTGGAGTTGGGGATCAGCACAGCGTGAAATAAGGGAGAGGAGCAGCTGAACCAGAAACAACCCAGGCTGCTCATTACAAAGGCCTAGGCCTGACTTCTACCCTCCACACACACACACACACACACACACACACACACACACACACACACACACACACACACACACACACACACACACACACACACACACACACACACACACACACTCTCTCTCTCTATGACACACACAGGGGTGTGTATAGACGCACACAAGGAAGCAAAAAGAGGAACAAACATACATCATAACGTATGCTATTCGGTGGAGGCTTTTATGTGGTCATGGCATGCACAAACCGACACACACATCTATGTCCATCCGTCACACGCCTGCGCGCGCACACACACACACACACACACACACACACACACACACACACACACACACACAGGCCTTCCGTATATTCTGACACGTTTGATTTCTGTTGAGCCAGAGCAGAGCAGGGCAGAGTGTGTCTGTTCACTAACACTCACATTTCTCTCATAAATCAAATAATACATATAAGAAAATTTAATTAGTCAGTTAAGCTCAACTTGAAGGATGCATATACTTTCTGCTTCTACAGTAAATTCAGGGAATACTTAGGAGGTAAAAGGATCAATTGGAAAAGCAAGTATTACTATCAAAACAGCCAGTCTGGATTAGTATTTTTTCCAGATATTGACTCCTCGAACATGTCAGAATACTCTCCAGTCAGTCAACTTTGGCAGGAGGAAGTCCCCATCCTTACTGTATGACCCTCCCTCCCATGGTTCTTACTGTATGACCCTCCCTCCCAGCGCGCATGCTGACAGCTGATGAAACATTTGGTGCATCTTGTTTATTTTAGATTTGATTTCCTCCTCTAACATTTGAGCAGCTGCCTCTCCACACACACACACACACACACACACACACACACACACACACACACACACACACACACACACACACACACACACACACACAAACACACACACACACACACACACACACACACACACACACACACACACACACACACACACACACACACACACACACACACACACACACACACACACACACACCTAATTCAAGGCCACAAACAAGTGCATGGCCAGACTGTAGTGTATCATCCACTGACTTAGAACCAGAGTCCAAGAATCTAATAGAAACATTGCATCCTATTGTCGAATCTGCAAAACACTATGGTTTTTATTTACCTTACACTTTAAAACTAAAATTCACATTATAGAAAGATGCTATACACTGCATTAGAAAAATATCTTCTCCCTTATTTTTTGGAATATTGTACAATCCATTTACTAGCCTATAATTATGCCATTTTTATTATCAGTAAATAAAGCATCTAACTTTCATGCGTGATCACATTTTCTTGTCCCATAATGGCATGAGTAATGATGCGGTGTTTGACACAGTGCAGTGGAAACAACTCCATCTGTTTGAACAAATACAATGACTCCGGTACAGTGCTGTGTATTACTTCATCAACATTTACAGCTCATTCTCTCCTCTTTAAACACACAGTGGACGGTACAGTGCTGTGTATTACTTCATCAACATTTACAGCTCATTCTCTCCTCTTTAAACACACAGTGGAACGGAGGGCCAGTAGCGCTATTCAATCCAGCGGGGAGATGTAAATATTAAAAAGAGACATACTGTATATAGAGATGTAACGGGGAATGGGATGACAATATGCTCCTTGGATATATTCCTTTGCAAGTTCTTCTTCTCTCTTTTTTCCCCCAATTCAAACAGGAGAAGCTGTAAACCAGTGCTGCAGTGGCTGCTGATAATCCCCCACCTCCCCGCGCCCGCTTGCCGCGACATATTCTGTGAAATACTGCCATCTCTTGGTGGGTGAAATGAGGGCTTTTCTTTCACATGTCACAGGCCACTCCAGGCCAGGGTGTCTGTTAAGCCCAGTCTGGATGGAACTCTTCATACATGTACAAAGATCGCTTGCCAGAGTTGCGCTACAGTGGATCAGTGGGTGATGGTGGATATACAGCTTCATATAGTTGTATTTTTTGTGATGGGAATCTGTCTCCCAACCCTTGCTGCATGTCATCCCTAACTCCCACATTGTGTAGATCATCTAATAAGCAGAAATGCCATTAAAAAAGAGAGTATCTTGTGATGTAGTGGTAATGACTGTTGGTAAACTATGAGCAGATCAGTGATAATTATACAGCATATGAATAGAAACAAAAAAGTTGGTTTCTGTTTCCCCCCTATATGCTCGTATAGCTTACATCAGTTTGAAACGGCTTATTATGATATTATAGAATCTATATCACCCTAAAAGGGGAGTAAACTTGCATTCGATGGGTTATTATATTTCATATACCGTATATATTATATTTCCGGTTTCCAAAGTAGCAAAAATGAAGAACTTGACACATTCTTTATTCTTTGTTGTTGTCATTTGAAAACCTTGTAACTCCGTTGGTACTTGTCATGTTTTCCAGGATGACATGTGGTTCTCTGGCTTTCAAACCCCGTTTCAAACATCCTTTCAAACCCTGTTGTTTAAATGGAGAAATGCATGGAGGACAAGCTCAAAACAAAGCTGCTGACACTCTGAAGATACATTTTCACCCAAAAGTCACATATCTCCTCCCTTTTAGGTGGCTCGAAATTCAACTTTGTCCTATGAACATGAGCTACAGTGCCTATAGCTAAAACGGCAAAACTCAAGCCAATGGCATGGAAAAGAAAACGTGCCATTCACATTTCACGAAAATAGCAAAACCAAGCGTTTTCTCGCAGACAAGCGTCTGCTCTCGACTGTGCCAGTACCGCCGCTGCCAACATGGCGAACCGCGGCGTATAGTCGTGATGTGGCGATGCGGTTCAGAACCGGTCCGTCAGGTTTCTGAGCTGTTCCTCTGAGAGACGACCCCCCCCCCCCACACACACACACACACACACACACACACACACACACACACACACACACACACACACACACACACACACACACACACACACACACACACACACACACACACACACACACACACACACACACACACCCGTGTCTGCGTCGTCGAGGTTTGAGAGGCGCAGATAAAAGTGACATCTCCTCCTGTGTGTGAGAGAGAGGGAATAAAAAGTGCATTTCTCGCCTGGTTCACAGCGTAGTCGGCTTGTAATTCAATAGTCCCCAGTCAGTGCTTTGGAGGCTTTCTACAGAGGACTGTTGTGTTTCACAGAATGTATTTCCAGCATGGAACAGGTTGTTCATCACAGGGTCTGTTGATCTTAAACACACACACACTGAGCTGGGAACTTTGAAGTGTGAAAATAAACATTTCCACCTAACCACTAATCTTCTCTCTCTCTCTCTCTCTCTCTTCCTCTCTCTCTCTCCCTCCCTCTGATCTCAAGGCATTTTAACGTGCGCTTCATTTACAACTTTCATTTCAATTTGTCCCGTTAGTCCATGTGTTATTGTGGCAGAACCATAGCAGAACCAGCGCCGGGGCCTCTGCTTAGTGAAAATGTCAAATTCTCTGATTT
>NC_139624.1:80950463-81017963 GCF_964638095.1 Poromitra crassiceps
TGTCCATCATAATCTAACCACTTCATCCTTGAGTCCAAGTGGATGTTTGAGCCAAATTTGAAGAAATTCCCTCAAGGCGTTCCTGAGAGATCATGTTAACAAGCATGAAAAGGCAGGTCGTGAGGCCACAGTGACCTTGAACTTTGACCTTTGTCCACCAAAATCTAACCAGTTCATCCTTGAGTCCAAGTGGATGTTTGAGCCAAATTTTAAGAAATTCCCTCAAGGCGTTCCTGAGAGATCCCATTAACAAGCATGAAAAGGCCGGTCGTGAGGTCACAGTGACCTTGAACTTTGACCACCAAAATCTAATCAGTGCATCCTTGAGTCCAAGTGGACGTTTGAGCCAAATTTGAAGAGAGATCAATATCAATATCGAGCCTTGGACGTAAGTACGTACGTACGTATGTACGTATGTATGTACGTACGTACGTATGTACGTACGTATGTACGTACGTATGTACGTACGTATGTACGGACGGACAGACGGAAACATAATGGCTCTGTCTGTAACTCAAGTGAGCTTCCTATCACCTAGCTACCTAACTAGATACTTGATTAATTAGGTAACTAATTTTAATATAGGTGGATGAAAAATAATTTGTTTCAGACGGCCTCATGCTTGAAGGTAGCATTGCACGCGACAGGTCGCACTGGTGCTGTTTCCATTGAATATACAACAAGATTTTTTCTGACCAAGATTGATCAAGTTGAATCCCAAAGCATTTGGCAATAAATTTGTATAAAACGGCATGGCTGGGGGCTGTTTTCTCTAACGTTATACTACTTTTATAATCCAGAAAGGTCGAGGCTTCACAGGCTACCGTGAACTTTTAATTTGAAGGCGAAAAAGGGAAATGGTACATATGAACTGATAGAATTGACAGACCAGTGTCAATTCAATCTACGAATACACCAGTTCCCCTTTCCGCCTTCAAATTAAAAGCGTAAAACCCAGCGAACGAAAATTTTACAAACGCTACAAATGGGAAGTAATGACAGCTTATTATTTAATAAAGCACAGTTAAAATGAACTCCACTTACACTTGAAGGTTTGCAATGGTGCTATCATCCTGGCTGTGTAGTCCTGCTTTGGGGCGGGCGGAGCGAGTTCTCTAACGTTAGTTATATTAGCAACCTAACTAGCGGCTGCTGTCCAGAACACCGTCAGGTAAGATGCTTCCTACTATTGTTCAAAAGTGACTTTCCTGACACTGTACAAACATCTGACTGCACTAAATTTAAGTAAAGGCTGACGTTATTGACTATCCTAGAATAAAAACGAAAAGAAAGTGAAATATGTTTGTTATTTAGCCAACATTGTTTCACTTTTTTCTGATGCGGTCGGCTTTGTGGGCGTCGCCATTAGGGGCTCGCTCGGGCTCGCTTCGTTCTTCTTCATCGAATGTAAGGGTCGCAAGGTATCATGGGATACCCTAACCCACCAAAGTGTGCATGGTATGGTTCCTCGAAAAGTATCCATAACCAGGTACCTAGAAAGGTTGCAAATTCAGTGATCTTATGTATCAAACTGGTTTCAGACAGCCTAATTACAACTTCTTACCTAGAAATGCCACCTATAAAGCTCGTTCACTTGAGAATCAGACAGGCCCAATGCCTCTGGCCACAGCCATCGCCGGCGGAGGCATAATAAAATAGAGTATCGTATCTAGAAATGCCAATAACGGACCTTTTCTATCCATTCAACCTCTATGATTACAGGCACACACAAGCGCATGCCCTCTCCATTCAACTTCCTTGACCGTCACACACCAGCCAGCATCCCTTCTATCCATTCACCTCCTGTGTTTTCCTCCTCCGCCGTCTTACTTGTTGCTAATGGCCGTTTGCATCCCTGCTTGCGTGGACGCCATCGAGCTGCACAAGTACCATAAACGGTGTAAGATGATAATGCTGCTTTAATTACCCCTTGGTCAGCCCACTTACAAACCTATTGCCGCAGCAGTCAATATCCCCAAAGATCCATTCACACCTGGGCTGATGGTTAACTTGGGAGCCTTTGCCGAGTGCTTTAGCCTAATTGATATCCTTATTTAGCAATGAGCCAGTGGGAGTCGGAGGGGAGTTAAATGGAGCAGTTTACCAGGCAGGCAAAGCAGATCCCCGACACCACCGGCCTGCCTTCCTGCAGCCTGCACCCTGCTTTACACTACACGCTCATTTGCTGCTTCAAAATGATTAAGATGCTTTGCTTTGCTTTGCACTAATGATTGCTTCTGCCATTTGTCCCCATATTTCTTGTTGTTGTTGGGGTTTTTTTTTTTTTTGGTACAATAATGGCAACAGAGCAGGTTTAGTTGGGGGATGTTGTTTTACAGTGAATTACATCTATTTATGACGGTTGACTGCTCCCAGGCCACTAACTAACACCAGGGCCAGGTCACAGGGGAGACTGAGACTTTACCGGCCACCTAGGGGCATGCAGACCTGCCAAGTATACACGCACGCACGCACAGGGGAAGCACACACACACATGAAATCAAACATACAGTACACTCTCCTGTCTCCATTGATGAGGACAGGACTTTTTAGCTGCGACCAGCAGCTGTATAAGGCTGTGTGTCCATATGGCTTCTTTTCCTAAGCCTCAGCGTCTTTTTTCAGTTGTTTCCAATGAGGAGAGAGCGTATGCGGGCGCATACGGACGTCTAGAGAGAGCGCTCCGACTGTTTTGTGCGCCGGCTCCCAGCGCTTCCAGCTGAAAATATTTTAACTTTTCAGAAAGACGCTGGTGTCGGGTGCTCCTTTTCAGGCAACTAATCATATGGAGAAACTATCACAACAGAGACAGAAAGGCTCAATTGTGGGAGCAGATTGGCTAGACACTTAATATTTCTGGTGAGTCTTGTGCTTTTATCACAGAACGTGTGTTGTTAGCTGTTAGCTATCAAGCTAGCTTCCTAACGTTATTTTCAATCTGCTTGATTGGATATTTTGTACGCTTGCCAGCGTACTTCCAGCGTTTAACTGTCAGAAAAAGAAGCTATATGGACACACGGCCTAAGTCACTCTGTCTGTCGGTTGGTTGCTTGGATGGTTGGTCCACAAAAAATTTGCCACCCTTTAGGGGGCACAGTTTTAACCCTAGGAGGCTGAAATTTGGCATGGAGTTTGTGTGTGTGTGTGTGTGTGTTTGTGTGTGTGTGTGTGTGTGTGTGTGTGTGTCTGTGTGTGTGTGTGTCTGTGTGTGTGTGTGTGTGTGTGTGTGTGTGTGTGTGTGTGTGTGTGTGTGTGTGTGCCAATTGGCTAAAAGGCGGTGTGTGTGTGTGTGTGTGGGGGGGGGGGGGAGCGGGGTGGCAGAGGCAGAGTAGGGTGGGCTGCCCCCGCCATCCTATATTTTCAGAATTTCGCATATTTGGTCTCAGTTATTGCGAATTCGTGATTGTTTGTATATATTTCTACACTTTGTCTTAGTCCCTGTGTCCATAAGGGATGGACATGCTGAGAAATGAATGTGAACCTCTCCCACACGGCGGCCATATTTCATTCTGTTGACTTGTGGCAGAGAAAGATGACAGGTAGGTATAACCCAGCCTAGAAGCAGCCGGGAGAGAACAATGAACACCCAACAGGTCAAACAAAGCCACCGGGAGCAATGGGAAAATCAGATTCTTCTTTTAAACTGGGTTTGTAGGTCTCTCCCTCCTGCCTATCTCCCCAGATATGTCTCCCTTAACAGCTCAAAGTAATTAGCAACGACCACATGCCAAAGGTAGGGTAGCTAGCGTACACAGAGTAGGCAGACCTCATCTTTAATTTGAGACAATGAGAGGCTCTGTGGGGGCTTGTGGAGAGCTGGGAGCTATACGGCAGGTAGGCAGGCTCCCCCTCCCAAGGTCGCCTCACTGAGACGACAGAGTCTGGGGACAAAGGATACCCACTGTACATGTATGTGAACGCACCTATTATCATTCATTTGAAGAGCGCCCACTCTTCCACACAAACCCACAACCTACTTTCAAATGGACATTTTGAAATTAGGCAAAGAGTTATTGGCAAAATGCACGTGTAAACATTCTCTATCTCTCTCTCTCTCTCTCTCTCTCTCCCTCCCTCCCTCCCTCTCTCTCTCTCTCTCTCTCTCTCTCGCTCGCTGTTCCAAACTTTGTTTTTGACTGATACCTCTGAAAGTCCTGCAGGGCTTCCCATTAGTCACATGGTTGAGCACAGAGCTCAGCCACAAAATGGCGACCGATGTGCGAAGAGGCCATTCTTTATGCTGTCAGGATGAAGAAGAGCATAAGAAGCCAGAGTCAATAAAGTCATATGAAATGCCTGGTGTCGAGCCCCGCTGACTGATTAAGCGTTCGGGGTCCTGGTGTGACGCTCTCGCAACTCCGAGGAGAGCGGAGAGAGGGAGGAGAGAGAGAGGGAGAGAGAGGGAGGAGAGAGAGAGAGAGAGAGAGAGAGAGAGGGAGAGAGAGAGAGAGCCTTGAAACTACAGTATAAGGTTTTGTTGTGGTTTCTTGTATTTCTCAGGCTGTCTGTTCAGTTTGGCTATTTTATCCCAGAGAAAAGGCAGTGACATTATAAGAGTTGCATGACATCATCTTGAACCTTCACATTGATGATATGATATATAAACTAAACTACTAGGTTCCACCTGCTGGACATTATTATTTTTGCTTCAACCTTTGATTACAGTAATCAGGGATGATTTCGTATGTATAATGATATCTGGGAAGAAGGCTGCTGAGTAAGAAACATAAAGCTAGGCTCTCACTACTTTTAGAAAAATATATCAAACTTGAGTGACTTGGTCTGTTCTTCCTTTGTCTGAAAGAGGTTCTGGGAATAGAAGTCACAAGGCCATTTTTTCAGTCAATACAGACAAAGACGACGAGATGAGAAAAAGGGAATGACAGATTAAAAATGAACGAGAGTGCCACTTTCTTTCTGTCCAGATAGTGGTTTTAGCCTGCAGCACCTGAGCGCTCTGTTCCAGCTCAAGCACTCTGGCACTATTTGATCACACTCTCTTGGCTGAAACCTAAATATAATGTATGTTGCAGACGGAGCGCCATAAGTTAAAAGTTCTTCAGAGTGAAGGTTTAAAGATTTTTCTTCTCCCATTTTCTCCCCAATTGTACTTAGTGAATTCCCTGTGCTGGTCGTCTGATCTGGGGAGAGCCATAGACTAGCACATGCTTCCTCGGATACATGTGCAGTCGCTAGGTGTTTCTTTTCACCTGACAGCGAGGAAATGTCACTGGCAGGACGTAGTGTGTGGGAGGATAACGCTATTCCCCCCCAGTTCCCCTCCTCCCCGAACTGGTGCCCGATTGACCAGAGGAGGTGCTAGTGGACACCAGCCAGGACTCATACCCCACCGACTTCCCACCCGCAGACACGGCCAATGGGTCTTTGCGGTGGTAGGTGAGTGTTTTTCTTGAGAATAAGAGTTGACAATGCCATCTCCTTAACGGACATTTGGATTTGCCTGAGGATATGTTGTTGGCCTCACCAATAAAGAAAAGTGCTTACCCTTTTAATCCGGTTTCTTAAACTACAGGTATTATGGAGAAAAGGACGTTTCTGCAGGGATGCTACTATGTTTGAATGAGGCTGCGTCACAGGGGACGTAATGAGACCTCATGTACTCGATTTCCAGCTGAACAAAGTTGTCAAACCCCCGGATATAATCTGTTTCCACATCTCATTCTGATCCCGAGACTGTTAGCTGCAAGACACTTGGTATCACCTTACATTATCCACCACACAGTAGTATTTGGATGGGATTAAACTCTCTGGCTGTATTGTATACAAACACTCTGTGTCAGACTGAAACTCCCACTTGCCATTCACACACACACACACACACACACACACACACACACACACACACACACACACACACACAAACATTCCTGCGTTGAGCGAACCACCGAACTCAGACGAGTGTTCTCTCACAGGAGGAGATGGGGAGAGAGAGAGAGAGAGAGAGAGAGAGAGAGAGAGAGAGAGAGAGAGAGAGAGAGAGAGAGAGAGCGGTGTGGTTTTGGACAGAGCGTGTTAAGATCAGTGCTCGGGGCTAGGCAGGTTGCTATGCGCTGAAATGCTAATAAGCTCCCTGGCTCTCGGTGCAGGTCGGCTAGCCTGTGCCGACTCGTCTTGACACTTCACACACACACACACACACACACACACACACACACACACACACACACACACACACACACACACACACACACACACACACACACACACACACACACACACACACACACACACGCGCGCGCGCGCTGTCTTCCACCCTTTTTAATCATTTTTGATAGGCCTCCCCGGGATGCCATCCATTTCATTTGAAAGGGTTTGAGCCACCCAAACATTTTCAACCATCTTTAAATAGAGGTGTGCCTCAACATGCCCGCTGCAGCGTCGTGACCCGACAAGGTGAAAAGCGTTGAGGAGGGGAGGGGGGAAATAAGCTATTTGGGCTTAAGAGGATAACATCAGGCCAACGCTTAGAGAGATGCGGATGTTATAGAGACGAGTGAGTGATGCTGAAATGTAGACAGAGGAATAGAACGTTGTTTTGATGCTTATTAATCTTTGCCAGCCCTTTACACATGTCATGAAACGAGCGGTTTAACCTCTGCTAATCTGCCAACAAAAACAAATGCCTGAAATAATTGTGTATTTGTATTTGGGTTTATTATTGGTGTGTGTGTGTGTGTGTGAGGTCAAGCTCATTGGTTGAGCACAGATCACTGTGTTTCTCAAGGTTTCTTTCCAGTGGCCTTCAAGGCTTAGATCATCGCACAACGATTCTAATGAGTGGCCGCTTCATTCTGCAGAAACGTCTACTCAAACCTATTAGCTGGCCTGTGCTGCCAAAGCTCTCCTAAAGCCCTGCAATCCAAGAAGGGATGAATAAAACACTCTTAACTAAATTACTCTTACTGCCAAATGTATCAGTTAAGCTTTGTTTGCTTGCAAAATCATTTTCGCTTTGTGAGAACAGTGTTTTGACAACCACTATCCTACCTACTGAGTACGGTATATCTTGAATTCCTCTCTGGAAAAAAAATAGAAAATAAAAATCAGAGCCTGCAGCCAACACAGCATGGTCAAAAATGGAGCCTGGCCATGTTGTATGATTCATAGGGAAGAAATAACATATTTTATTGGAGTCTGGGAGATTTATTTACTGGATGTATAGACGAGGCAAATCACTGGGGATTTCACCATCCAATTTGTGTACTCTTCAGCAAACATCAGTCAGTCGAAATGCGACAAATTCTACAGAAGATCATCATAAACAAACCATCACATTTTGGAAATTGTCAGGAGACGCTCACGACGAGGACGACGAGGACGACAACGGCAAAGTGTGTGTGGAGCGCAAGACAGAAAAGCCCAAAAGGCAAGTGGGGATGTCTGTGTGCTATATGATATTACTGTGACTCTGGAGATAAAGATATCATACATTATTGGTTTAGACTGGCAAAGAAAGAGGCAGAGAGACAAGCAGACAAACACAGAGAGAGAGAGGGGGGGGGGGGGGGACTAACCACAAACAGATAGAGGGGGTGAGAGACAGACACATATAGACAGAGAGGGAGAGTGTTGAGATATGTTGCCCCGTAGCAAAGGCACAGATAGCTTGAAGCCCTAGTCTTCATGTCCTTCTATGCCAAGCAGCGGGAGCCCGCCATGAAAACCAAATTTAACTCCACACAACAAGCTGGCTTGTTAGTTTCTGAGGGTGACTGATCGCGTTTAAAAACCTCTGCGCTCCACTTCCACTCCGCGCAACATATAAAACCATCATTTACTCGGGCCTCATTTGCTTGTGTGTATTCACATGCAGAGAGGAACATTTTTAAGAGCCAGTAAATACAACGGGCACGCATGTGTTGCGTGCTTTCATCATTAAAAATAAAAATAAAAAAGCCCCAAAAACAACCCGGTTGCGATCGTGGCCGCAAACCAGCGTGTAACCGAAAGCTGGAAAGGAGGATTTGACATAATTATTAATTAGTCGATATTACTGAATGGAAAAAGTCTGTCTTTGGTTTCCTCCCTAGAGCTTAATCGAAGGCAGCCAAGATGAAGCTAAGCTAAACAACAACAGCCAGTTAATCTGCGCTGCCATACAGTTCACATGCTGATCATGTCCACGGCTCTTAAGTGAGCATGTTTTTTACATTGACTTGTTTGCTGTTTGTTTGCCGTCTTTAAGTGGTCTTTTATTAAAGCCAGCCATCTTCCATAGAGCCCTCATACATTGGACTATTCCAGCGCTAATGGTGGCCTAAGAAGGCATTATTCAGCATTAGTTTCATTTCCCTTTGAGCCTCGAATGGCGACAAACTGTCTTGTAACCATTAGAGCTTTAACTGGCGTAAGGCACGCCACCCGCAAACCCTTCTTCTGACAAGAGCTGCACAAACAACAGTGGAAAGTGTTTTGACTTGACTTATCAGGAGCAAACCGTGTTTGAAATAAACAACGTGACATTTCTCACTCTCGGTAAATATTTGCACAAAGTCCCACGAGGAAAGCTGCCAAAAGCAAATATATTCAAGTTGTCGGAAAGTTGAGGCAAGAGTTTGGATCGGTGCTGTGTGTCTTCTTCTTCTTCTTTGTGTCTGCAAATGAGACACAAATGTGTGCTTGCGCGCGCATGTGGGTGTGTGCGCTTTCATGCTCCGTTTTCGTGCGCCTTACTATGACATGACCTGCATGTGTTTTTGTGCCTGACTGTGTGAATGTAGACATGTTACCAATATGAGATATGTGCATGTATGTGTCTTTTTATTTGTGTGCATCCTACATTTTTGTCTATGCTGCGCGTGTGTGTGTGTGTGCGTGTGTGTGTGTGTGTGTGTGCGTGTGTGTGTGTGTGCGTGTGTGTGCGCGTGCGTGCGTGTGTGCGTGTGTGTGTGTGCGTGCGTGTGTGTGCGTGTGCATATGTGCATGCGTGTGTGTGTGTGTGACCCGCTGTGTAGCTACACTACAGACAGAGAGAGTGGTACTGGCCATATTACTGTTCTTACCCTGCCATCTGCTGGCTCACATCATTCTAGGCCCTGCACCCATCCCAGCATCATAACTCTCTCTCTCTCTCTGTGGGTCTCTGTCTCTCCCTCGCTCTCTGTCTCTGCTTCTTTCTGTTTTTCCCTATTTGCCTCACTCTCTCTCTCTCTCTCTCTCTCTCTTTCTCTCTCTCCGTTTCACTTTACCAGATTTACTAAGTCTATCTTTGTCTCTCTCTTCCTCTCCCCCTCATCCCTCATTTTATTTCTCTTTACACAGGAGCATCGTCTGCCCTCCACGTCCCTGTACATCACCCTTTCTCAGAGAGAGAGAGAGAGATAGAGAGAGGTTCAAAGAAAGGGTGTGAAATACAAGGGGAGTGGCGGACGATTGTTATCGAAAAATAAGCATGGCGTTTGAGCGGGATGTTAATTGAGGCATTCGTTATATTTGAAAAGGTGAAGTCCTGAGGGGACGCAGGGAGAGAGGAGCACCGACCCTATTCATATCCTCAGACATTCATAAAGAATGGCATCTTTCCACTTTCCCTTTTAAAAGCGTGCAACCTTAAATGGCCTAAATATAGAGAAGGGGAGGCAGACGCGGTAATTCCCTGCACCTTGGGGGACGCCACTGGAGTACGGGAGGGTGGGATACAGCCGAGGACTCCAATTAACAATGAGGGAGGGTCCAGCCACCCAAAATAGAGGGAGAATGTCCTCTCTAGGAGCCCCCACAGGGTGATGTCAATCCATCTCTTCTGCTTCTGTCTCCAAACCTGCTTTCTGTCAGCTTCTTTTTGTCTTTTTCCTCTGCTTTTCTTTGTTTCCTTTGTACACTTCTTCCTCCCTTTCTTTACTTCTCTCTCTCTCTCTCTCTCTCTCTCTCTCTCTCTCTCTCTCTTTCTCTTTCTCTCTCTCCTCTGTCTCTGTGCAGTAATTATGTCATTAATAATGTGAGGGCCTGTGACTGTCCTGCTAATAGCGGTTGTCCGGTCTCTATTTCCACAGCTTAACTCAGGAAGAAGTGGACGGACGGGACATTTGTTGTTGTTTGGTAAGGCCACTAGATCTTTATGAGAGTCTCTGTCCTCTGTACAAGCAACGAGTAAGACTTAGATTGTTAGATTACATTGTCAAAACTCTGATACATGGCCAACATTCTTAAGCAATTCAGATTTTAATTGACTCAACAGTTTTCGTTGGAACTTTTGTCCCGTGTAGGCCACTGTCTTACCCACACTCATTCTGTCCCATTTCCAAACCTGTTCTTTCCAAGGGGATAGCTCGTAGCTCTGTTTGTGAAGCCAATGTGGAAGTCACTTAAACAAACCAGCATTCTTTCAAATGGCCTACAGGGGGCGACTCCACTGGCTGCAAAAAGAAGTCCGGTTACATGGAAGTGAATGGGGAAATGACCATAATTCACACTTGATTTATGACATCAATAAACACTTTCTTAATGAGTTTATGGTCTCCATCAGCAGTTTCAAGTCTTCTTTAATACAGCATGATGTTCATTTAGTAAACCATGGTCCCATTTAGAGTCAAATAGATGATAAAGCAGACTATGCTTTGGGGCGTGATTGACAGGTCGCCTATCCAGTGATCGCGCAGCTCGCCGATCGCGGACCAATAGCAGGCTGCGCTCTTCTCGTCCAAAGTTCACGTCACTTCACTGGCTCCAAATAACTAAGATGGCGATGGCGAAAATGCCAACCTCGAGGCTTCAAAACAATGGGTGCCGTCACGGTAGCTCCAGTACGTCCATTTATTTGATATGGTCTGTGGTTCTTTCACACCCTGCAGTATAAGGACAGTGCTAGGCTGAATGTAGTGATCACCATTCATCACCAGCTATTACAAATGTCAAAAACTAGACATTGCTCTCTGTTTGTAGCATGTTGTACAGTTTACTGCGATGTACTAGTAAAGTCTTACTGGATTATTAGTGCAAAGATGAGTTTTGTTAAGGTTTGGGAAATACCCAGTGGGGGGCTGCTCTGCTCTGTGTAAGCATCCTCCATGATTTATGCAGTGTAACTGTATCCAAGGCGGCATCCTTGATGATCAGGTTATGAAACGTTGCTGAATGCACCGTACCCACACACCTTATTTATTTCCATCAGCCGTCATCATTCATTGTCATAACATCTATCATACAGCTGCGAAAACTCATTAAATAATAGCGTGAAACCAAATCATAAAAACAGTGCAAGGCAGAGACTGCCACTTGTTGATAATATAAGGGTCTTTGTTCTTTTGTCCATTCTTGATGGGTAAATTAATATAATATTCCAGCAGGAGAGAGAGAGAGAGAGAGAAATGCCAGCTACATGAAAGAGCTTGATTGCTCAATAATTGTTAGGCTCCTACACTTGCTTTTCTGCTCTCTGGCACCTGATTGGGCGAGGGGAAATGTTCAGAGCACAAATAATGTGTGTTCTGTCTCCTGCGAGATTGTTTTGCTTCAAAAATGCTACTTGACATTCCATGTCGGATGGGATAAGGCATGTTTAGCTCCATGATTGAGAGTTGACTGGCTAAGTGGTTGCGATGTCAAACAGAGGTTGAATGAAATAATGACAGCTAGATTATAAGACCTGCAAGAGACCTGTGCACATGTGCATATGAAAAAGCACAAACCTATACAATTTAAGCATACATGCACGTCGCAGACATACGCGCAACCGAGTTTATGTGCACGCGTTCACACTCACGCCCACACACAAGTATTTGTTTTGATCCGAAAAATCGCTGACAAACAATGATAATAATAATCATAGCTTTAGCCCAGCCATAATCCTACTCATAAAAAGCGGCATCATTCATTGAGCTCCTTGCCAAACAGAATCCTTTGTTGCATTAAATTTTGACTTTTATAGCGAGTCATAAAAGTCTGTCATCAGCATCTCAAACACGACGGCCAAATCCAGCATCTATCAGTATAATGAATAGTGAATTTATCGTCAACGTAGGGGGAGAGGTGTGAGGAAGACTGCCAGTCCAAATAAAGTGCAGATTATTGGTTCAGATTGAGATGAATCAAACTCTCCCCTCCATGTGATCAGAGTTTTATTTGACCTGTTGTGTTTAGGCTGCAGTAGTAGACAGAACCCAGTACAAGCCTGCACACACACATACACTTTATGCATATGTGTATAAGTGTATAGAGCTGAACAGTCACGTGACATCTCTTGCCCCAGAAAAGAGTTCCCCATTCATTTTCTCCATAGACATTTTGACAAATCCAAGCCAACCTGTGACCTACTGAATCATGAGTGACAATAAAACATTTCGGTTGGAGCAAAAACAGTAATTTTTTGGTTTTGCTCCAAGTGAAATGTTTTATGGTCACTCATGATTCAGTAGGTCACAGGTTGGCTTGGTTCTAGCCTTAAAACTCGTTATATAAGGATTTTTTCGAAACGTCTATTGAGAAAATGAATGGGGAACTCTCTTCCGGGGCAAGAGATGTCACATCATAACTGTTCAGTTCTATAGATCTAGAGCTGCAACGATTAGTCGATTGACAGGAAATTAATCTCCAACTTTTTTTTATAATCAATTAATCGTTTAGAGGTTTCTCAACTACTCAAACGTGGGTCGCGGGGCCGTTCTGAGTGGGTTGCGGACGCCCGTGAGGAAAATCCAAAAAGGGAAGGGGGGGGACAAAATCCAAATATCCCCAAATATTGTTCTCTCGACTTGTTTTCTTTTAGTGAAATAATTCAGATTCTTGAAACTTGATGAGCATCACCAGTTTAACCTGTTTAAAAAAAACATATAGGCCTGTAATTCAAGATAAGTCTACCCTTTTATTTCATTTGGTTTTTAGCCCTAGTTGCATTTTTGTTGCACTTTTTTTGGTTATTTCATGTTTTTAACAGTGCATCAAGGCATTGTGTATTACTGCACTTTTTTGTCAAATAAATTTGAGTGGTAGCCTAAAAAGAGAATCAGAAATTTGGGTTGCGACTTAATGATTAAGGGAAAGTGTGGGTCCTGACCAGTTGAGATGAGAACCACTAGACTAATGGGGGGGGGGGGATCTCTCCTTCCAACTTCCAGCAGTTTCTTTAGTCTTGACAGTAAACTCATTATATTTGGGTTGTGGACTGTTGGTCAGGACAAAATGAAGACATTTGAGGACGTCATCTTGGGTTTGGGGGAAGTGATCATCATTTTTCGCCATTTTGTGACATTTTATCCAAACGACTAATCGATTAGTCAAGAACATAATTGACAGATTAATCGATAATGAAAATAATAATTAGTTGCACCCCTATATGGATCTTTATCATGTATCATGCACTGTATAAGCAGAGATACAGAGTCTTTATGCATACATGCATGCATTGCAGACACACACTACTTTATACACATGCTTGGACACAGAGACTTACACACACTATATACTGTATGCATGCAGAGATGCACCAATGCACAAACATTAAAGAGTTAATTTCTCACAATTTTGCAAAAAGAGCATATAGAGCTACTTCAAACCCTTTACTTTCTTGAACTTTCTTCATGTGTACAAATGTATGCTAGGTATAATCTTACTCGTATAGGACACCCATCTATCTGCAAAAAGATCATTCCTGAACAACTTTGTGTCATATTTTTACACATTAGTTATTTTTAATTCCCCAGGTGAGTGATGATGACACCCGAAGTTGAGAATTTGTTTTGTGAAATGTAACAGTCTGCCAAAGGTCTAATGTGGTTTTATGTACATAAATTTGATACGAGCTTTATTACAATGCAATGCTGGCATAACAAACGCCAGCCGCTGCAGCGTATTGCTGTTCATCTGCAATAAAGGCACATTCCTATAATATCAGAGAGCAAGTGACCAAGTTGAGGTGTGATCTGTTATTTAGACAGGTTGGATGCACTTCCTCACTGCCTGAAATTTCCCCCGAGGCTCTCTGCCATTCCTCACTGTCATGGATTTGAATCTTTTTACCATTGAACTCTTACAATTACTGAACATTCCTCACTTGCCTACCTACTTAGCTACCTACAGTAACAGTACATAGTGTATGAAGAGCGGAGGAGACACAAGAGAGACAGGATACCAAGTCACATTGCCGCTAACACACTCATCAATTCTGCTATCCTATGATGGCACTCATCTTATCCTTCCCCTCGTGTGTGTGTGTGTGTGTGTGTGTGTGTGTGTGTGTGTGTGTGTGTGTGTGTGTGTGTGCGCATGCGTGTGTGAATAGGGGATTTATAGAAGTTCTGTTTCTTCTTACAATTTCTCATATTTAATTTGTTATTATCTATTTAGTTGTTTATGATTAGGATCCCCATTAGCTGTTCATGATGTAACAGCTACTCTTCCTGGGGCGCACACTCAAAACATAAAAACAAGACATAAAACTTAACTAGGGCTGCAATTAACCATTATTTTCATTATTGACTAATCTGTAGATTATTTTCTCGACCAATTGATTAGTCGAACATGTCAATCATCACCTTTTCCCCAAAGCCCAAGATGACATCGTCAAATGTCTTCTTTTGCCCTCCTGACCAACAGTCCACAACCCAAAGATAATCAGTTCAGTCTTAGAAGAAAACAGAAAATATTCACATCTAAGAAGCTGTTATGAGAGAATGTACTTTTTCCCCCCTAAAACAATGTGTCAGCACGTGACGTTTCTTTCCATTGCTTAGACTTTGTATTATTGTAGAACAGTCCACAGAGAAAGGAGATGGAGATTTTAAATCATATAATTTGAAATGTTGATATTACACCTTTCCCTCAAATACAACAAAATAATGTTCTGGAAAAGTGGAAAAACTCAAACATCTTAAAAATGATCATTCCTCTCCTGTAACCCCCGATGTAAGTACAGTGACTTATAACAAGATGCTACTGTATTTCTCTCCTGTAACCGCCGATGTAAGTACAGTGACTTATAACAATATGCTACTGTATGTCTCTCCTGTAACCTCCGATGTAAGTACAGTGACTTATAACAAGATGCTACTGTATTTCTCTCCTGTAACCGCCGATGTAAGTACAGTGACTTATAACAATATGCTACTGTATGTCTCTCCTGTAACCGCCGATGTAACTACAGTGACTTATAACAATATGCTACTGTATGTCTCTCCTGTAACCCCCGATGTAAGTACAGTGACTTATAACAATATGCTACTGTATGTCTCTCCTGTAACCTCCGATGTAAGTACAGTGACTTATAACAATATGCTACTGTATGTCTCTCCTGTAACCCCCGATGTAAGTACAGTGACTTATAACAATATGCTACTGTATGTCTCTCCTGTAACCCCCGATGTAAGTACAGTGACTTATAACAATATGCTACTGTATGTCTCTCCTGTAACCCCCGATGTAAGTACAGTGACTTATAACAATATGCTACTGTATGTCTCTCCTGTAACCTCCGATGTAAGTACAGTGACTTATAACAATATGCTACTGTATGTCTCTCCTGTAACCCCCGATGTAAGTACAGTGACTTATAACAATATGCTACTGTATGTCTCTCCTGTAACCTCCGATGTAAGTACAGTGACTTATAACAATATGCTACTGTATGTCTCTGCAGCTTTCAGCTCATGAATACTTCTCCTGTGTGAGGTGAGTGGATTTGCCCCCCTGTGGCGCTGGCCCAGTCCCCTGTGCTACTCCGGCTCACTTGTAGGAGTCCCTTAACGCTCACCCAGGAAGCATAAATATATTATAATCTCATCGCCTGTCCATTTATACAGGTGTCACCCTCTCTCCCCGACTTGATTTCCAGGCGGGCGGCAGCAGGCAGCAGCGTTTGTCCTGTGGCAGCGATTGAAGTCGCTGCGTTATTATCAGGCAAAATGTATTCATGATAGCAGAGGTCCGAGTGCCCTCTGGGCTTTGTAATATAATACCAGACCTCTTTATCAAATTTAACAGTTTATTGGAAACAGCTTGTACACATGATTTAGGCACAAGGCGGCAAGGCAAGGCTCCGGGTCCCCACCTAACACACAAACACACACACACCTATACATACACATCCAAACACCCACATACACAGAGTACACACATCATGAAAACTCACACGCACACACACGCATAGACACACATTTAATCATGCACACACACACACACACACACACACACACACACACACACACACACACACACACAGAGACACACTCCTCCTCTCCGTCGCCTCAGCTCTCCTCCCCATATCTTAATGCGGAGCTCTCATTGGATGAGGCGGTGGTTTTCTGCGGAGGTCTTTTGTGCTTCGGCGTTGTTTGTTTTCTCTGAAGAGCGCCGTGCGATAACAAAAGCGTGACGTGACAAATGGACTTTGTGCCCCGCAGCCAGATTGAAGTGATAGGTTAGTGAATGGGAGCGAGCTATACCCTCCTATCTCATTTATATACACATACACACAAATGGACACACATGCGCGTGGGGGCCACTGCACGGACACTTGTGCGCAAGTTGGCGTGTGCGCGCGCACGCAGGCACACACATACACATGCAGGAGACATTTTAAATGTCACAGTTTTATTTAGTAATTACTTTGCTTCTAATTGGTCCAAGTATGCATCTCTCAAAATCTATTGAGTCTATCAATCTGCTTCTGTAACAGATCACAAAATCTGATATCCTAGCTCTGTGGGAAACACACCATGAGAAAATACAGATGGAATTAGTTTGTATTTTGGGATCTCAGCTTTCCGAAGCATTTCTGACAAAACTATTTTTATACTAATATACTATAAGTGAATATCTGCCATTCTCTATGTTACCCGTATTTGTGAATTTATACAAAATTGTGATATTAAAAACTCAGTTCCAATGAGTTCATCAGGTTGTATTAAGTGCATTTTTCTTGATTCATTTTGTGATATGTGTGACATTATTTACAGGGCACATATCAAACATTGTGTCCTCATATCATATTTTTTTTCAGGTTATAATTAACTTTATTTAGTTAACGTGGAGATTTTTTTTTTTTTTTTTTTTTATCTCCCCTCACCTGGTAGACTATCCGCCCATATAAACCAACCCTAATCCACCCATATATTTAACTTCCTGCACAATCTGCTTAATTTAGTGTATATAATCTACTTACTTTAGGGATCCAGCAACTAAATACGACACATCTCCTCCACTGCTGCAACATCCTGGTGTCTTCCTATCCTCCTTAAGATCTCCTGTGGGGACAGTAAATAGAAACCATCAGTGGGCCGGCTAATGATTTAAAGGGACGGTCAGAGGTCACGCTCGGGCTATTAATGATCCCTTTTAACAGAAGGCACGGACAGGATCCGTCCAATCAGAGAGAGTCAGGAAGTCACCTGGGGCTCTAGAAGAAGAAGATCTGTCTGGTTAGGGTTAGACTGAGGAAGAGCAGAGGCTGGGCTGTATGTGTGTTCACAACTGTGTGTGTGTGTGTGTGTGTGTGTGTGTGTGTGTGTGTGTGTGTGTGTGTGTGTGTGTGTGTGTGTGTGTGTGTGTGTGTGTGTGTGGGTGTGTGTCTGTGTGTGTATGCATGCGTGCGTGCGTGCGTGCAGGCTGCACTTACAGGTGTGGACAAGCCAAGGTGTGTGACTGAACGAATGCCTACATGAATGCTACTTGCTTGAGTGTGTTTACTAGTAACGGTTATGCCTTTATACAGTTTTATGTGTCAGTATAGAGTTGTACACATTTGAATAACTGGCAGTTTGATTACATTTTGCTGTATCATGCCTCAACCTGCCAGGAGAGACACTGTTGAAACCAATCTGCCCAGTCTGGCAAGCAGCTGGTCTGTATGTGTCACTGTCTACCCAGGCTGTGTATTATAACTGTCTTAAAATGTATACAGGACTCTATGTATACAATTGCATGGTTTAACAACACAGCTGTGTGTTTTAAAATGAGAAGAATTGCTTGTACAATACAACAGTGAAACCACTGGACCCACAGAGTTAGCAGCCACGGTAACCTGTGAACAAAATACTTCATATCCTGCCCTGCTCATATTTGTTGGCAAAATTGCCATATTGAGAACATTGGCTCAAAATGTTGCCAGTGTGCCGTGGTTTGAAGGTTTCAGCTCCACCACGAGATGCAAGATCCCAGAAGGTTTCATCTCCACCACGAGATGCAAGATCCCAGAAGGTTTCATCTCCACCACGAGATGCAAGATCCCAGAAGGTTTCATCTCCACCATGAGATGCAAGATCCCAGAAGGTTTCATCTCCACCATGAGATGCAAGATCCCAGAAGGTTTCAGCTCCACCACGAGATGCAAGATCCCAGAAGGTTTCATCTCCACCACGAGATGCAAGATCCCAGAAGGTTTCATCTCCACCATGAGATGCAAGATCCCAGAAGGTTTCAGCTCCACCACGAGATGCAAGATCCCAGAAGGTTTCATCTCCACCACGAGATGCAAGATCCCAGAAGGTTTCATCTCCACCACGAGATGCAAGATCCCAGAAGGTTTCATCTCCACCACGAGATGCAAGATCCCAGAAGGTTTCATCTCCACCACGAGATGCAAGATCCCAGAAGGTTTCATCTCCACCACGAGATGCAAGATCCCAGAAGGTTTCATCTCCACCACGAGATGCAAGATCCCAGAAGGTTTCATCTCCACCACGAGATGCAAGATCCCAGAAGGTTTCATCTCCACCATGAGATACAAGATCCCAGAAGGTTTCAGCTCCACCACGAGATACAAGATACCAGAGTCGAACAGCTGCACCACTTCACGTCGAAACATTCATTCATCCCTTTGGCCTCAACAGGGGCTTGTTGGACTAGTGAGGTTATCTATGCAACAAGATAAGCAAGCATGGCTGACCCCAGACCCTCATCTGTATACATCAATATGTCAAATGTCATTTTTGTCTGTGTATGCTACTGTCTGTACTGCACGCCTGTATTCTCTTTATTTTTTAGCTTTTCTCACTGCTTATCACCTATCTATTCTATCCTATTCTACTACTATATTTTGTTCTATTCTACTCCATTCATGTTGCCACTGACTGAGGCCCCCATCAGTCCTGTGGAAGTTAATTATGGGAGCCAAGCTGTTGAGGGGTTGAGGAGAAGCTTTTTGCCTGAATACTGGATATGCACCAAGTCTGGCAACGCCACCGAGCGTTGTCTGCCGTGATAAAATATGGACGGAAGTGCTGCTAGGCAAATCGTTTATCAGCCAGGTTTAGCATGCACATGTTCAAATGAAAGACTGTGCTATCTGCATAGGTTGTGTGAGCTTAGTTTAGTGTAGCCAACACCGTTTGTTGTGTATAAATGGCATGCTGGCTGTCGCCCCTGTGGGACGTGATCAATCAGACATTGCCTGCTTTGCTCTCTAACAGCTATGGGCAAATCTATTCAAAATATTCAAACCAATATTTCAGTGGCACTTCAACTGCATGCTTTGTTGCTTTGTACTTTCTTTTCCCTGTGCCTTTGTTTTGTGCCTGTGTTGTTTGCACTAAGAATGGGGGGGGGAGAAACTATATTTTCATTGTGTTACTTTGTCCACATTTTAAAATCAATCACGGTTCCTTATCTCTAAACCAATAGGTGAATGAGTGGAGCAAAAATATTTCATGGCACACTCTGCGAGACCATTTAGTGCCTTAGCGCTAATGGTCTATTATGATAATTAAATGTAACATATTTCTTCAGCCTGGGACAAGGCATTATGAGGAGCATTATGAGGAGCATGAGCTGGCATGTTTGCTCTGTCACAAAGCCGCCTCTAAAATAACTCTGCATGCTCAGTTGACTCTCCCATTCCCAATTTGCCATAATGAGCCGGTTCAAGCTGTCAGCCAGTGAGAGAAAAGAGCTCTGATGACTGTCAATCTCTCATGAGAGAAAGGAAGAGAGGGATGGATGGATGGGTGGAAGGAGGGAGGAACAGAGAGAGAGGGGGGAGAAAGGTCAGGCACAGATTACACTTGCAGTCACCGGAGCTTCAGGCACAGAGAGCGAGAGAGAGGGGGGGGGGGAAGAAAGAAAGAAAGAAAGAAAGAAAGAAAGAAAGAAAGAAAGAAAGAAAGAAAGAAAGAGAGGCAGGGAAAGAAAGCAAGCAAGCAAGAAAGCAAGCAAGCAAGCAAGCAAGAAAGAAAGAAAGAAAGAAAGAAAGAAGAAGAAGAAGAAAGAAAGAAAGAAAGAAAGAAGAAGAAGAAAGAAGAAAGAAAGAAAGAAAGAAAGAAAGAAAGAAAGAAAGAAAGAAAGAGAGGCAGGGAAAGAAAGCAAGCAAGCAAGCAAGCAAGCAAGCAAGCAAGAAAGAAAGAAAGAAAGAAAGAAAGAAAGAAAGAAAGAAAGAAGAAGAAAGAAAGAAAGAAAGAAAGAAAGAAGAAAGAAAGAAAGAAAGAAAGAAAGAAAGAAAGAAAGAAAGAAAGGGATCATACCATTAATGGTGGGTATTTGGAATCAAAAATCTCGACAGACACCAATTTGTAGATTTGAAAAGCACAGATACAATCAGCAGAGTTGTTTAGAGATAATTATGGATGATAAATGTGAAACATTTACACTTGCACAGGTCATAACTAGACAAAGAGATGCCGGGGAAGGTGTCATAAATCTACATAGCACTTTTAAATCACTTTAGCATATCTTAATGACTTCACCACTGACCCAAACAATGTCATTGTCATAAAAAAGGGAAATTCCCAGTGTTTTTGTCACTTTGGAGCGGGGCCTTCAAGTACATGGCTATTAACGAGTAATCACAAGAGGTGCAATAATGAAGAATGCCCTTCATTTGTGCAGAGGGCAAGGTAGACACCAGTGTCCAGCCCTCGTCTTCAGAGGAAAATATGGAGGGAACTTAGGTGTTTGATGATGCGTTTAATTCACACAGGAATACATTAATATGATAGTCAGTGAAGCAGCAAAGCCCTCAAGTAAGGTTCTCTCATTAGTATGTTTCTCTATTTCTTTTTTTAATTATTCAACCAAAAAAAAAAAAACAGAGGAGCAGCATGACAGATGTATTGGCTGTGTCAAGAAGGAATGATTTGAATTTGAATTGTGCCTAGAATCGTGCAATTACCAGAGCGCGTTTGTGGATGCGAACAAAATATTTGTCTCTAATGAGTATTGGCTCTGAAGCACGAGTCAAATCAGTATAAATACCATCCCCTCCCCTGCATATTTTAATGCAATATTGATCCTGTTTTTCAAGGATTCGTTTGTGTGTATGTGTGTGTGTGTGGGGGGGGGGGTTCTGTTTTAATGTCATGCATATTAAATTAATGCATAATGTAACAAATGACATTATTCTGACGAGTCATGTTGAGGTGGTATATAGACAAAGCCTGCCACACCCTCTGACTTCAAAGGCATACCATTTGGAGTGTGCAATGCCCCATACAAGCTCCACGCTTGTACAAGTCATTCTCAATTCATCTCGGAGGGCCATTATCTCACTTTTCCATTGTCACGACTGGTTGTGGAGGCTTTCATCAGGCTTATGAGACAAACACCTGATCTGCTCACACTGGGGCATTGTCTTCTGGAGTTAGCTGCTGTGCTCGGACACAACACAGGAGCCACATGCAGGAACATAGAGAGTTATCCATAATGGCATTGCTGCACTTAATCATTCACTAAATAAATATGTTATTATATGGTGGTACGTGCATTCAAGAAAGGTCATAATTATGTTTAATTTGGCCTGGGCAATATAGCAATATCGTGATATGAGACTACCGGTAGATATCACAGATTTTGGATATGGTAGTATCGTGATATGGCATAAGTGTTGTCTTTTTGCTGGTTTTAAAGACTGCATTACAGTGAAGTGATTTGCTTTTCTGAACTTACCAGAGTTCCAGTTCTATTATTTGCCTTTACCCACTTAGTTATCAGGGCCGTCGTGGAGGGTAAACGAAAGTAAACACAGTTTACCCACCTCTTTGAAATGAGACAGAGTTGACTCACCTATTTTCAGATCAACTTGTATGAGGGGAAACAAGGTGGCTAAACTACTCACCTTGGATAGTTTAGCCACCTCTGTATTTACCACTACAACCCTGTTAAGTTATTATATCCACATTACTGATGATTATTTATCAAAAAATCTCATTGTGTAAATATTTTGTGAAAGCACCAACAGTCAGGGAAGGAAACCCTGTCTTTGCATCTTATTTTGAACAAGCGTGTTTTAATAAAAGTGCTTGTGACATCTCACGTGTGGCTTTGACTTGCAACTGAACAGTTAGCCCAGTTTGTAGCAAATACAGATATGTCGCGATTCAGCCTAAAAATACTGAGATGATTTTTGGCCCATATCACCCAGCCCTATAATATCTTCAAACGTTATGACTAACATCCAGGTTGTTGCAGATGTAGGTGGGAATGTGGAGTGTATTTTCTGCTCCTCTCCTTCATCAGTCACTTTGTGTGTGTGTGTGTGTGTGTGTGTGTGTGTGTGCGCGCGCGTGTGTGTGTGTGTGTGTGTGTGTGTGTGTGTGTGTGTGTGTGTGTGCCGTGTGGTGGATGGATGACGTATTTTTGTAGGCTTATATGCTTATACCCAGAAATCGGCGCCAAGCTGGTTCGTAAGGGGAAAAGGGGGTTTTGGGATCTTCGGTTAAATGCATGAAAAGGTCTGTGGTTAACACAAGTTTATGAAACAGTGCAGTTTATGCTCAGTAAGATCATCTTCACAAATGAGGACCACTTATATAACTTTTTAAGCATTTTCTGAAAATCCTGTTTAAAAAAACACATTTACTGTACGCTTCAAAAGTCAAAAGTGGTCCTGGTTTGTGAACATTATCCTGCTGAACACAAACTTTGCTCTTTCATAACCTTTTGTTAACCACAAACCATTTCATGCATTTAACTGAAATCCCCATACAAAAATCCCATTGCCTTTTCCACATACAAAGCGAAAGTGCTACTTCCAGACTCATACTCTTTCTACTTCCAGACTCATACTCTTTCTACTTCCAGACTCATACTCTTTCTACTTCCAGACTCATACTCTTTCTACTTCCAGACTCATACTCTTTCTACTTCCAGACTCATACTCTTTCTACTTCCAGACTCATACTCTTTCTACTTCCAGACTCATACTCTTTCTACTTCCAGACTCATACTCTTTCTACTTCCAGACTCATACTCTTTCTACTTCCAGACTCATACTCTTTCTACTTCCAGACTCATACTCTTTCTACTTCCAGACTCATACTCTTTCTACTTCCAGACTCATACTCTTTCTACTTCCAGACTCATACTCTTTCTACTTCCAGACTCATACTCTTTCTACTTCCAGACTCATACTCTTTCTACTTCCAGACTCATACTCTTTCTACTTGCAGACTCATACTCTTTCTACTTCCAGACTCATACTCTTTCTACTTCCAGACTCATACTCTTTCTACTTCCAGACTCATACTCTTTCTACTTCCAGACTCATACTCTTTCTACTTCCAGACTCATACTCTTTCTACTTCCAGACTCATACTCTTTCTACTTCCAGACTCATACTCTTTCTACTTCCAGACTCATACTCTTTCTACTTCCAGACTCATACTCTTTCTACTTCCAGACTCATACTCTTTCTACTTCCAGACTCATACTCTTTCTACTTCCAGACTCATACTCTTTCTACTTCCAGACTCATACTCTTTCTACTTCCAGACTCATACTCTTTCTACTTCCAGACTCATACTCTTTCTACTTCCAGACTCATACTCTTTCTACTTCCAGACTCATACTCTTTCTACTTCCAGACTCATACTCTTTCTACTTCCAGACTCATACTCTTTCTACTTCCAGACTCATACTCTTTCTACTTCCAGACTCATACTCTTTCTACTTCCAGACTCATACTCTTTCTACTTCCAGACTCATACTCTTTCTACTTCCAGACTCATACTCTTTCTACTTCCAGACTCATACTCTTTCTACTTCCAGACTCATACTCTTTCTACTTCCAGACTCATACTCTTTCTACTTCCAGACTCATACTCTTTCTACTTCCAGACTCATACTCTTTCTACTTCCAGACTCATACTCTTTCTACTTCCAGACTCATACTCTTTCTACTTCCAGACTCATACTCTTTCTACTTCCAGACTCATACTCTTTCTACTTCCAGACTCATACTCTTTCTACTTCCAGACTCATACTCTTTCTACTTCCAGACTCATACTCTTTCTACTTCCAGACTCATACTCTTTCTACTTGCAGACTCATACTCTTTCTACTTCCAGACTCATACTCTTTCTACTTCCAGACTCATACTCTTTCTACTTCCAGACTCATACTCTTTCTACTTCCAGACTCATACTCTTTCTACTTCCAGACTCATACTCTTTCTACTTCCAGACTCATACTCTTTCTACTTCCAGACTCATACTCTTTCTACTTCCAGACTCATACTCTTTCTACTTCCAGACTCATACTCTTTCTACTTCCAGACTCATACTCTTTCTACTTCCAGACTCATACTCTTTCTACTTCCAGACTCATACTCTTTCTACTTCCAGACTCATACTCTTTCTACTTCCAGACTCATACTCTTTCTACTTCCAGACTCATACTCTTTCTACTTGCAGACTCATACTCTTTCTACTTCCAGACTCATACTCTTTCTACTTCCAGACTCATACTCTTTCTACTTCCAGACTCATACTCTTTCTACTTCCAGACTCATACTCTTTCTACTTCCAGACTCATACTCTTTCTACTTCCAGACTCATACTCTTTCTACTTCCAGACTCATACTCTTTCTACTTGCAGACTCATACTCTTTCTACTTCCAGACTCATACTCTTTCTACTTCCAGACTCATACTCTTTCTACTTCCAGACTCATACTCTTTCTACTTCCAGACTCATACTCTTTCTACTTCCAGACTCATACTCTTTCTACTTCCAGACTCATACTCTTTCTACTTCCAGACTCATACTCTTTCTACTTCCAGACTCATACTCTTTCTACTTCCAGACTCATACTCTTTCTACTTCCAGACTCATACTCTTTCTTCTTCTTTCTTGGGGAGTCAGATTACATCTCCCAAATGACGTGGGTATTTTTTTTATGGCCTTTTTTTATCGGACTCTCATTATATTGCCTCTCTTAATTTTCCATGACACAGTTAACCACACTGGGTTCCAGCGCTTTGACTTGAGGTTAACGCCATCCTCTTGGAAAAGGTTAGGCAGGTAATTCGCTGCTTGATTAGGCTCGCGCTGCAATTAATCACGCTTAAAAGCATCGCCTCACCGCGTGATCATTTAGAAATGATGATTAATGGAGGCGGCACACATTTCTCACGTTCCTCTACTCTTTATCGCCCGGGTTTGTTCATGTGGGTCACGCCTGTCGAGGAGGGACTGTGCACTGCAGCGACCCCTGGACGCTCACTGCCATCACGCACCTAAACAGAGGGGAGGAAGTCTTGTCATTGTGTGTGTGTGTGTGTGTGTGTGTGTGTGTGTGTGTGTGTCTGTGTGTGTGGGCCTTCAGATGGTCTTTGAAAAGCCAGCTGCAGTGTGGTGGAAAGCGATGCTGGGAAACGATATACACACATCAAAATACAGGTGCAAGGTCGGGAGGACGAGCAGGGCCGCTCGTGGGCATGTGCAGGACGAGGTGTGAGATAGTTGTGTGGCAGTGATTGTTTGAGTCAATTAATTATTGAACTTGGCACGGGATCAATCGTTCCAGCGAGGTGATCCAATTTCCAACTGGCAGCAATATTGAGACAGCAGCAACCTATGACAATATTAATCACTAGCACAACAGCAGGCTAATTCCCACATGTAATTAGTCTACATTTTAATTCATCGAAAACTAGCACTTTTCTAAACTTGCTTAATTATGTACTTACACTTAATTATAGTCCCCCCCCCCCCGGTTTGTTTTGGCTGCCACAGATGGAAAAACATATTTATTTTGGGGAGGAAGAGATAAAATAAAAGCTCCACCTGGGAAAGGAGCGGCGGGTCTCTGCTGAGTTGTGCTGCGTCTGGTAGGAATTTACTGGATTAGCTCAGTCACAAAATGTGAGATGAACCACATTGTCAATCAGCCCCGGGGCAGAGCGCGAGAGGAAGAGCTGTCAATCAGAGCGGGTCTTCAATCGTCCCATTCACATGGCCTCCTGGAATCAGTCTCTCCCGCTGACTGCTCTTTGACATCCAACGCGCTGGGGCCACGCGGATGGAGAGGAAAAAACATCCTCAGATCCTCCCATTCTCCCTCTCTCCGCCTGTCTGTCCTCAATCTTTGTGCTTTAGCAGAAGGAGATGTGTGTGTGTGTGTGTGTGTGTGTGTGTGTGTGTGTGTGTGTGTGTGTGTGTGTGTTTAAAAGTAATGACACTGTTCGTTTAGCATGAGAGACTGCAACAGCTGTGAGAAATAACTGTAAAGCGGACAAAAAAGTTGTGGCAACTCGTCACGCTGCAATGACAATAGGTATAGTGTGGAACATGCATGGAAAAGGATATGGATTGTGCTGCTTGTGGAGCAGTTTGCCAAAGTGCTGCGAGCACTTCACACAGTCATGTATTGTTCTCATTCTGATGAATTTGTTATATTTTGTTTCGAGTCAGTGGGGGGAAAAAACACGAGGTCCTTGAACAGTATCTCTTTTGGGCTTCTACTTTCCCTCAGATGCATTATGGAATTCACACTAAGCTCATCAATAAAGTACATCGCCAACTCTCAAACAATAAATGCGCTGCATTTACCAATAGGGTCGATAAAGAAGGGACGAAAAAAAACTGCTAATCTTCTGAGCAGAAAACGCCTTCCTCCTCCGAAGATGCTGCAGGATGAAAAATGCTCCCCACCGTGTGTCGTCTTTTTTATGTTTTCTCGCTGCTTGTTTGTATTCCGGGGCGGCCGCCTGGCTCCGAGTGAGGTATACAGAGTCATTGCTCTTTTGGCTCTGGCCCTGACACCTCGTGCCCTCCAGTGTGGACTCCTTAGCCCGCGATCTGATCAGCATCTTTATAGTTTATCAGCCTTGGGGTTCAATTTTGGCTTGGATGCTTTTACAAATGAACGCAATCACTGGTGAGCCTTCGCATCCTGATTGCATTGAGAGGAGCGGGTGGAGGAAAGTTTAGTGGATTACCGTGCCACTTGAGGATGGAGCGCGCAAACACACAAAGGCGGCCGCAGAGGGGGCTGCCTGCCCCTCCCCCTCCCCACGCCCCCCCGCCTGGGCTATTGGCACTCGCCGCTTGTACTCTGTCTTATTTCACTAAAATAATATAATTGTCTCCCATCTTATTGCTTGTAAAGCCATCTTCTGTCCGCAGGCGTTGTGTGTGATCAATGTACTATCTAACAGAATCAATTCTTCCTGGAATACCTTGTGTTGGTGAGATGATCCCAGGCAGCTGCAGTGCGAGACGGGGCTGCAGCAGGATCCTGTGCTACTCGGATTAGTTTAGCGACTTGGACCCTCCAGTTCACACTGAATAGCATGGCACGCGGCCCATTTCTCATGTTGTTCTCTGTGGGGGTGCGTGTGTGTGTGTGTGTGTGTGTGTGTGCGCATGCTTCACAGGGAATTCACATTCATATTGCCAGTTATGTGCCTCATCCCTCGAACATCTTATAAGCAGTTTATTCCACTTATAAATGCAACAGTATCAGCCCCCTTGAGATGCGTTGAACCGTGTTGAAAAACGATGGTAAGTGTCATGTAATCTCCAGCGTTGATATGACAACACATTTCCAGAATTTTACTTGACAGTGATTTCTTTTTCAGCCGAAATTTGACTAGAAAAGGGAATTTGTTCTTTGCACTCCCAGGCCAGTATAAGTAGGTTAGCTACAGTATCAACAGCATCATCACTGTTGAACACAAAAATGTGTTCTGTATATAGAGCTCCGTTAATTAGTGAAAGTAATGATAAAAGTTAATACAAATTAACAAAATAACAGTGTGTACATATTCAAAACAGGTGATCTATTGGCATTAATAAAGTTATTTTAGTACGAGCATATATTATGATATTCTATGCAATCAATAAGATTTGAATAATTGAAACCAACCGTCACTTACTGTATGAAATGAACAAACCCCCAAACCAAAGTTTCATGATTCATGGGGGAGCCTTTCAATGCAAACTGGAGTGAATTAATTAATGTGGCATTGCCATTCCTGATCGCGACCCCCTCCCCCCCTGCACCCCCACGCTAATTCTACATCTAAACAATGATATCAAAAGTGAATTATGGGCGACCTCTGGGGTGGAACACAGAGAGTAATATGCCAAAAAAAAACTATTAGAGGTGGAGACTATGGGAATAGACCCCTCCGGACGAAGCACAGAGAGAGGAGAATTGAGGAGCGGGATCAAGCCAAGGGGAACCATTTTGGCAGGTTGTTACTGATTGGCTCTAGAAATCTCTGTGGCAGCAGCAAGTTTGTCTTTTCCTGCTGTCTGTGGCGTTCCACCAAAATCACCTGTTTTAGCAGATTTACTGCTGTTGCAATAGCACACGCACATACACACACACACACACACACACACACACAAAACTACGTTTTGATCCCACGATTGAGCAAAGAGGCTGAGAAAAGAGCAGATTGACGTTCTGAGCATGTTGTTGTAATGTAGCGTAAACTACTGGCTTGGCAAGCCTTTAGCGAGAGCGGTATCTGGCTTAATAAGCGTGGAGAATTTCCCAGGAAGTACCGTGGCATATTGAGTTACTTCTACGAGCTAGGGGAAAAAAAGCTTTATGCAAATTCAGGTATTCCTTAGCAATTGTCATGGAGTTGTTTAGTCCAGTGGCTTCATTCGATTTAGGGGGGAAACAGCGATGCCAAATTGTGTCTTTGGATAAGATCAGTGCAGTGATTGAGTTATGAGTTGGGTCTGTTGCTCCGCAGCATGAGCCTCTACCTGAGAGCAGCTCCACCAGCCAGTCCAAAATCCTTTCATTTCCTCTGTGAAGCACATGCCATGTTCTTTAAGAGACGGATAAGGACGTCTCCATGTCCGCACACCTTATCTGCCTGGAGATTCCTCCCTTCATTTGATTCCTGTTTTATTCCTACCTCCTTTTTTATTCCTACCTCCTCTCTCCCATCTTTTTCTCTCTCTCTCTCTCTCTCTCTCTCTCTCTCTCTCTCTCTCTCTCTCTCTCTCTCTCTCTCTCTCTCTCTCTCTCTCTCTCTCTCTCTCTCTCTCTCTCTCTCTCTCTCTCTCTCTCTCTCTCTCTCTCTCTCTCTCTCTCTCTCTCTCTCCTGCCTGGCCAGGGCATGCGGTGCCGGCCTCGGTCCGTTCTCTGGGTAGCACAGGAAGTGAAACTGTAACACAGAGTTCACTGGTAATTGGCCACGGTCACGCTAACCAAACAGGAAGGAATCTGCAACTGATTAGAATTCTTCCTCCTGCAATAATAGTCCAACCACCCCCTCCCCGCCCCCTCCATCCCCCCCCACCCCCACCGAAATTAATTACATTCGGGGGTCTATTCCCACTATTGGTTTTCCTGTTTTGAAGCTGCTTTATAAAGGGACAAATCCCAAGACACACAAAGCCAAGCTGCTTTTTCAATTACAGAGAGGCAGGTTAAGTCATGACGGGTGGAGGAGGCGCGGGCAGCCAGGCACCCATCTCTCTCCCTCTCTCCATCCGGACACAGAGCGACCGGGTGGACCGATCAGTCAGCAAGTCACAGAGTGCTGAATAATCTCTTCGTGACTCTCTCACACACACACACACACACACACACACACACACACACACACACACACACACACACACACATCTCTATGTCTCTACATACTCAACATAATGTTTTCTATATACTCCCCATGATAGTTTGAGCAAAAAGTACTGTGTGACTATTTGTGAATGAGAATAACAGTTATTCTCTGATGCATTCCAGCTGGTACCTCACCACTGATAGATAACACCTAAAAAAAAAAGCGAGCTTTTCAAGGAATAAGATAAGAATTCCTCATTAGAGAATTGATGCCACTGTATTTTTTTATTTAAGGCTTTTGCACACCAAGTCTGTATTTTTCATCCGAAATTGTCGCACATAAATAAATACGACCTCATGTAACTTGTGTCATCCATGTTTACACACTGACTCTGTAACTTCCGTCCGTCATTAAAGTTTTCGGAAAACAGGTTAGATTTTATGCATTTTCCACATCAGTCAATAGCCTTTTGTGAGCTGTTTGACCCGCCTGTGTTTTCGGGTGATGGATTAAAAAACGCATACCTGTACGAAAAACGGACGACTGTGTGTGCAAAGACCTTTACACATTGTGCTTGAACACTTTCACGGCTCTGAGATTTATGGGAACGGTTCAACAAATCCCAAAGGACCGTGTGAAAATTTCAATTTATGCGAGAAAATTAACAGCATCACAAGTGGACTTCACACATTTGGACTTCACAGGCTTTCTCCCACTCTTCCAGTTGAAAAGGCCTGTCGGCAGCTGCAACATGTTGAAGCACTGCTGCCCCTCCACTGCATTTATGTCCAGGTATTTGCCTGTTTTTTTTCCCCACTCTGAAAATGATCATCTGATCATCTGTGCAAGAACTGAAAGTATGTACAAGCATGGATTTATTTTTTGCATAAATATTTTGAGGCTGTGAAAGGTTTATTTGCAATTCAAAATTATTATTTTTTTGTAAACAATGAGGCAGACCTGTATTTGAAGCAATGATGGACTCAGAGAGTTTTGTAAAACTTTAAAAAACTTTATTAAACTATGTGAATATAGCAGAACATTTAGATGGTCAAATACATTGTGAATTGTAGCTGGCAGCAATGTCACAGGCGCCGTTTTGCTGTCTGCTTCCGTGGAGGCTGCTTAGATGGATGTTCAAAAACAATGGGGCTCTGTGAACGCTGCCCTGTGTGTTTTAGGGTGGCACGGCACCCGAGCATGTTTTGATGTCGCATTCTGAATGGGCGCATCGCTTGTGGCTTGATGTGACACATTCATTTCGCAAATGAGTTTAAGCACACTAGAATGGCGGAAGGGGGGACACACGAAATGTTCAAATATTATGGTGTTCAGCACCTTTCAAAATAAGATAAAAATGAAATTCAAGAGATTCATTTTCATCTCATCTTCACAGAGAGAGAGAGAGAGAGAGAGAGAGAGAGAGAGAGCCAGGGATGCTTCAAAAATAAATGAATGCCTAACAATGTTTTTGATGTCCTATATTTAAATTTGTACGGTTACTTACATTACTCCTACTTCTCTGGTCTTGGAACTAATCCGATTGATATGGAAATGGGGTGCTGTGTTTCATGACAGAGTTGGGGAGAGAGAGAGAGAGAGAGAGAGAGAGAGAGAGAGAGAGAGAGAATTCCCAGGTCCTCTTCTCCTACTCGAAATGTGCTGAAAACAGATTTTCAGAATGCTTTGGCTTCATGCTATTGGTTATAGGGGATTACACCAGCCAATTAGAGCTCTATGAGCTGCTCCTTTCAACTGACAAAAAGGTCCTCCATGCTGGACTCATTCTCCACAGAGGAAAGGGTTAATCAGGAACAAATTCTGGATATGTCGGGCCGGCGCAGAGCCGCTCAAAATAAAATGTATGCAATGAAGCTCTTGGGTCGATTGTTTTTGTTTTGTTTTTAAGTCCTGAAACATGTCACTGGAACATTTTATTTACAAGTATGAACTGATCAAAAGATTTAGACCAAAAAAAAACGCGGGGCAAAGTGTGATCAGATACCAGTGTTAACATGTATCGCAACAAATATCGCAAAATCAACTGAGTAAGTTTTGTGATTTTGTGCATGCATTTACTGTCCTTTTTAAACTGTGATGTTGGAAAGTTACCAGTTTGGTTCAGACCCTCTTTCAATAGTTTTCATATTTTAATGAATTGTTTAAAAACATTCCCAGGATAGATAATTTACAAACTTCAGAGATCAGTGACTCCCGATCATATTGAAGTAAAATTGTGAACTGAAAAATAAGTCAAAAAGTATATATATATATATATATATATATATATATATATATATATATATATATATATATATATAATACGTATATATATATATATATATATATATATATATATATATATATATATATATATATATATATATATATATATATGTACTGACATACAAATATTTTACGTTTATGTTATAATACCAGGTTATCAGAACATGATTGCAAATGTATAACGTGTTATTTATTTTGCATTAATAAAAGTGCAATGATAAAATGTAATATTTTTTCTTCTGGATTTTTCTTTTTTAATGGAGTTTAACAATAAGATGTGAGCAGAACAACCGATGTAATTTATTTTGTATACCGTCGTTAAGTCTAAACGGGAAAGAATATTCATATCTAACTAAACTAACTCAACTTTAAATCGTTTTTTTTTTGGTCAATTCTGTCAAATGAACATATATATCACATAAAAACATAGCCTTTCCTAAAGCTAAATAACACAAATGACACATGCAGTGTGCAGCTATACTGTAACATTGACGGGCAAACAAACGCAGATCTCCAAGCTTCCTGCTCTCTGCCCAGGCAAATCCTTATCTGCTGCAGAGCCTCCTTTTTATCTTAAACGGCATTTAAAATCATCACTTACCAATTCCCTTCTCCAGCTAAACAGCCATTCCAGCGTGTGTTGTCTGTCATTGGGGTTGAAAATTGGGGAATGGCCTGGAAATTGGAACCATCGAGGATGCCGTCCTGGAAAAAGAGGAAATCAAAGTTAAATGAGATCATGCATGCCAAGAGAATGTTTCACCAAAGGGCAAAAAGGAAGCTGGAGATAACAGAGAGGAGAAAACCGCTTAATGTTGTGTTACTGCAGTCTGTTTGGAGTAGTGTGTTTGCTGTGTGTGTGCGTGTGTGTATGTGTGCGTGTGCGTGCGTGTATGTGTGTGCGTGTGTGCATGTGTGCGCGTGCATTTGGAGTGGGTGTTACTTGTGGAGACACATTACCCTGTCATTTCATATATCCGTATCTATATGTGTATGTATTTATAAGTGTCAGAGCATGAGTGCATGATAAGGTGTGTGCATTTGAGCATGCCTGTGTGCTTGTATATCCATGCATGCATATGTGTGTGTGTGTGTGTGTGTGTGTGTGTGTGCGTGCGTGCGTGTGTGTGTGTGCGTGTGTGCATGCATGCGTGTAGATGGCAAATGAGCATTGCAGAAGTTCACTCCATAATGTAGTGTCTGCAGATGTTTGAAGTGGTGCACCACAAGCAATTAATCGTAGGCCTGTGATTGTACGGAGCTGCAGTGACGCAGATCTCCCATGACAAGTTCACTTCAAACGCCTGGAATCCTGCCCCACCCAGAGTGCTTATGGTTAGATGATGGACAGGCAGGCAGATGCTTTGTTTTAACATGAGAGGACAACGAGAAGAGCACAGAGAGAGAGAAAAGAAAGAGGACGGACTCTTTTATTCTCACGTTTATGCAATGCACAGGCATTCGCAAAAACAATTTCGCAAGATATCGCACGGTTCCGTTTACCAAAATAATGGTACGGCCGGCGCCAAAAACCCGGTGATATATTTACATTTACACTTCGGGGGGGATTAGATTGCACTCCGATCCGGAGCGCAACAGCAGCAGAAGGCTGCGCTCTCTAGATTTGGCAACATCACCATGAAACAAGAGTGTAAAAAGCAACAGCAACCGAGACAATAAATGTGAGATAAACAGTCCTATCTGCCATCAAAAGATAACAGTGGAAGCAGTTAATGAATGCAATAAAATCAGTGCATATCCAATGTTAGATTTGGAGGATATTTATCACAGGAGATGGTCTTGGTGGTGCAGCCTTTCTGCTGACATTGTATCTTTGCACTTTGTCCGTGCGCCTCTGAGCGGACGGGACGGACGGGGGATCAGTGTGGAGGCTGCCCATAGCGGACAGCCTGGAATGGACCACGTCTGGATTATGTTTATACAATTCAAGCCAGCATTTACCCTCCCAGGTATTCTCCTGCCTGTGTGTGAACGTTATGGAAGCAGAGAGAGAGAGAGGGAGAGGGAGATGAGGGGGGGAGGGAGAGAGAGAGGGATGAGGGAGAGAGAGGGAGAGCAAGAGAGAGAGAGGGGAGGGAGAGAGTGAGAGAGGGGGGGGGGGGGAGAGGGAGAGAGACAGAGAGAGGGATGACAGGACCAAAGTTTCCAGTACATGAGCTGAGGTGAGAGCACATTGGAAGGGAAACATGTAGCCAGACTGCACATGTCAAGGACTGGGAAGACGCATTCTCCTGAGGAATGGAGGGAGAGGGAGAGAGAGAGAGAGAGATTAAGAGATCTCATACACATGTACTTTGATGTTCCCTCTACTGTGTTGCACGAGATAATATTGGAAAGGTTAAGCTGTAAAATATGACGGGGTCGCAAGATTGAAATCTCACATATTTTGTGCACATGGCATCTATTTTGACTTTGAATCCAAACAAAAACAAATCTGTGAAAGTCGACCAATTGTCTTTGAATGCATCCATTCAATTGTGGAGTGTCATCAATATCAACCATTGGTCTGCTGCCTCATGGTTTTATTGTATTTGTGTTCATGTAGATTGATTCTTTGTCTGCAACTTTCATCTGCCACCATGCTTGAAAAGGGTATCTTTAAATGCACAGGAACTCCCTCGTTAAAAAGAAAAAGTAAAACAACAACAACAACAACATTGGCAATTGTACACAGGGTGATGTCATGTGAACAGAATACCTGTGGGTGTGTGACATCTTTTCAGTGAATCATTTGGCGCGGAGCTTTATTTCTTCATTCTCCTGCCATTGCCCAGGAACACTTCAGAAAGAATATCCGCCCAGAAGCCATCTTTTCTGCAAGCAAAAACTAGTTCAAAGACCTTTTTTTCCCTCACTCCCACAATCGTCAACTTACTGTCCTGGCATCAAGTCAATTTCCAATTTGCAATGACTTTTACAAGATATTTGACTGACTTTGTTGCAGCGCTGCAGCCCCCAGGCCAATGGGTCATATAATTATTACGTGCAGAAAATGATAAGCACGTTTTAAAGTGAAAATTAGGTTTAATTGTGTTGTACAACTGTACAACTGCAATGCAAGCATGAAATCACAAAAGTCAAACTTTGTTGCATTATTTAAACAATTGTGGCCCGACTGATTTACATTGAGGGAGATTTTCAGGGTTTTACCATCTCTGAAAGTTTTGAGTAACATTTTGGTCATATTTTAGAATATGACTGCTGGAGCATGCAACTTTATTCAATGATTCATATTCAAGTACATTCATGAAATATTCTCCATCCTTCTTTATCTAATTCTGTGACATTTTATGTGAGGAAAAAGTAACAATCGTGTATTTCATGCATAATCAAATAAAAAGTTTCCAAAGATAAAGTGGTAATAAATAATCATATCAAAGGTATACTACAAATATTTGTGAGTGAAATTTAGTTTTTTGTACAAATTCAACACGATAGGCCCGTGTGTAGACAGCCTGGATACTAGCACCAAGTTGTGCTAGCGTGAGGTCATTCCATGTGCTCGGTGCATATTGCTGCACTGTGTGTAGCTTGAGATAACAGGTCATACATAAAAGATAACCTCATAGACTTCAATTAGACCCTGGCTCCGCTCGGGGTTGCAGCCCAGACACTGGGCACTGACTCGCACATCAGTGCTAATCAGCACGCCGGGCTGCAGACAGCCAATAGAAACGAATGTGCGAGGTGTCCTCGGACTAACCAAAACAACTTACACTCCAATTTCCTCCTTTGTCACTTTTTTGTAGCTTTACACTGGGCTTGAGAGCGAGCTGAGAAAAGAGTCTTTTGTCGGCCTGACTAAAACGCTGGCAGCTCTCCTGGCCTGCACAAAGCTGACATCCAGTTTCCTGAGTGAAGTCATTTCCTCAGTAGACGGTTTTGCACAAACACGGGACTAATATCCACGAGGGTTCGGTGGGGGGGGGGTTTGTTAGGGCGCGCTCGTCTCGAAGGGAAGGCCTGACGGAGAACAGTCGCGTTTAAATTTAATTTTATCCTTTCCTCGTCGAGCATCGACAAGAGATCCAGTGGCCACGGTTAACCGGCGAAAACATTATGATGAATGTACTTTTATCAGTATCCCCCCCCCCATTATTCATGACAATAACAATCCAATGTGCTGTGACGGTAATGGCGCTTGCGTCTGGCAGCATCAGTGACACAGGCAAAGGGTACTTATTATGGAAACAGTGCTATGATAAATGTGTTAGAGCGGCTCAAACTTAATCTAAACTGCATTACATGTTGTTTTGAATATACCTCCTCGATATGCCCATCTTTTAATGTACTATCAGGCTCCAGCCTCCACATTCCAAGCGGTGGCAAGAGAGAGAGAGAGAGGGAGGCTTTAAAATACTGTCTGTGAGAAATGCAAAATTTATGAATACCCCCCCCCCCTCCCCTTCACATCTCAGCGTGATTTATGTGAAATAATAATACACTATTTAATGCTTAAACATAGCTAGGAGCGATCTCTGGCTATCAAGATGTACAATGGAGTAATGGGGCTGGAAGACAAATCACCTGGTGGACTTGTGATGCTTGTTTAAAGGTGCTCAGGCAGATATATTAAACTATATGTAATTGTACACTAACTCTGTGCTGTAGGCAGAGGCGGCAGACACAGGAGGAGGCCAGTCATGATGCAGATGGAGTGGTGTAATCAATTTGACTCAAGCATCAGCATCCACAGCGGAGGAGGAGAGAGAGAGAGAGAGAGAGAGAGAGAGAGAGGGAGGAGAGGAGGGAAGTAGTAAACCACCATGTTGTCTTGTTTTGGATTTTGCCCTAATTCATACTTCGTTCGGTCCATGTATCTGTACTTCTAGACAAAGTTTGTACAAAAACAAAGTGAAGAGAATGAAGCTGACATGCACTTGGGGGGGAAGAACAAAAAAACAAATACAGGGTTAAAGTAAATCACCCATATATCGGGGCTGATAATGCATAATTAATGGGCTGTAAATATTCAAATATGAACTGGTTGAAAGGTTAATTGTCCGGCGGAGCAGCTGCAGGCTGCAGTAGCCTGCGTGTCGTCTATAGTGAGTTTTAGCACGAGTTGTGTCGGCTTTGCAGAGGGTTCAAACGGAGCCAGTGGTCACACACGTCTTGATTTATGATTGGCTGATTGCCTCATTTAATTAAGCTAAATGGCAAACGAACACGCCGGGCCAAATTGTCCCGATCTGATGAATCGTCCCCGCTTTACCACCAAAAGCAGGTAGGGTAAATAAACAGGGTAATTACAATAGTAAATGAAGCCTCTGTGAGCGAGCCGTGTGGGCTGCGGGTGGCTCACCCAGGAAGTACTGACGAAGTGAACAACAGGCGTTCCCGTAACTTTCTTTTATCATCTCATCCCCTGTTTCTATAAAAGCTGGCCGTGCCAAGGAAAACAGACTCACACACACACACACACACACACACACACACAAACCACAACTCCCCTCCCACCCCACATACTGGTGCGTTCATGTACAATTATAGCTACGGTGATCCACAGGTGTTGAATTCTTCTGGCAAGCCATAAAACATGATATGCATGATTTGTGCAGTCAGCCAGGTCTGTAATTTCATTCTCCTTTTCTTTCATTTTGCCTTCCTGGGCCACACGATCCATTCTGCTGCTTTATGAGAGTGCAGACACCCAGAGAGACTCTCAGGATGATTACATGCCCTGTGCCATGGGGGGTCTGAGAGCCCAACATGCCAGCCTAAGCGCCGTGTCAAACCTGGCTGAAAACATCTATTTGAATATGTTTTTTTTTTCTCTTTTCAATATTTGAAGCGCTTCGAGGGCACGCTCGATTTATCCTCCCAGACATTTGCGCAGCCTCAAAAGTGGAAGCGTCAACTTGCAGACAGGCTCCACCCAGGTGCTTCTTCTCGGGTTTCTCCTTTTATTTATTTTGTATTCGCTTTATGATTCAAAATATATATCAAGGGTAAGAGCGGGACACTCTGAGAGTGTCTGGCAAAATCAATCCAGCCTACCTCCTCACATGGCTCATACAGTATGTTTAAGGCTGTATTCATATATATGATGTCACAGCACATCATGGGCTGGTCTGCTGGCAGAGAAGTGCGACGTCCTCCAGGGGAACCAAACAAACTCTCTCTGTCTGCCACTTGAAACACCGCCTGACGCATAAACGTGATCAGAGTGAGATGTAACTCCTCTCTGCGCAAACGCACGCACGCGCGCACACACACACACACACACACACACACACACACACACACACATGGAAGTGCACGCGCACACACATGCACGCACACATGCACGCACACATACACACACACACACACACACACACACACACACACACACACACACACACACAAACTTAGGTAAAGTACATTCAAATACAACTGGAAGAAAAGGGTTAATATACAATTTGTTTTTGTTTACATATTAAAACTGTGATTCATTATTGTTAATCTAATTACCTATATGACATATTTACTAATATGTCTAATGCTCTAATCAATGTTTACTTTTGATTTACCAAGGGATGTTGCTATATCATTAACATAAAGTTAATATCTATGTAAATGGTTAAGTGGCTCTCATGGATTTCAGATGAGGCTGTAGCTGAAGTGAACGTGTCCAGTAATGAATGTGAAAGCTATTGAAGTAGGTGCAGAGTGCAGACTTTTTGCCTATTACATTGTTACTTTGTTTCCGCAAACATGTCAACTGAAACAGCTCCTCCAGCTTCACTCCATGAGTAAATAACATTCCGAGACATAACGCGCAGCAATAATCCCAGTGTGTGATTGACATTTCATATCTGTGACAATACTCCAAAATAATTAAAAACAGAAATCTTGAAAGGTAATAGCTTCTCAAATCCATTAAGTAGTTAAAGGTTATGGGGGGGGGGGAGAAACAGGATTATTGCTCACAGCAAAACTCCTAATTAAATGACACTACGTAATTTTGTTTGCCAATCCCAAGCACGGCGCAGGTTAAATGAATGGGCAATGAAACATGTGTGTCATTTACCATCACTCTGACGAGACAACAAACAATCGCCTTTTCCCCCCCATTTCCTGTCTGTATGTATTAGAGCAAACGCAAGTATGGAAGATTGGATAAGCAGACTCACCATTCCTGGCAAATTGTTTGTTTAATTACTTTTTTCTTTGCCTTTCTTTTCAGCACACTTGCAAAGAGGGATGCTTCCCCCTCCTGGCTGCTCCAAGACTCCTCACTCTCCTGTGCCCGTCTTCACTGCCAGTTAGGACTCTGCTGACCTGTGTTTGTGCGCGTTTATACATGTGTGTGTTTGTATGTGTGTCAACATGTGTGTATGCTCATGCTAGTGTCTTTTAAGTAACGCAGAGGATGTGCAACATATGCATCGGGTACATTTGTCCAGCATGTGCTGCTCAGAGGCTTGTTTGCCTCTCAGCTCAGGCTAAAGTTAATATCGCTGCTGCTGTCATACGAAAACCGTGTTTGGCCTGAGAAGTCAACTACTCCAGAATTGAGAAACACATAGAAACACCTATTTTCAAATAACCGCTCATGCATGTATAAAACGACCAAATGGCTTTTGAATACATATCTTGGGTCAAACTGTTAAGTTCAAGTAAAAACATGAAAGTCGTCAATAGTAGAGAGGTGAGTGTTTTTCTGCCTCTGCAACGATAACGCTTTATGATCTGATCAGCGACGCTAAAACAGAATTCCTATTCTTAGAAACTTTTTAGACAGAATTCATGGCAAGGAAGCTCCGTTCTTAAACTGTAGTCGTGTAAGCTGATCTGATGAATGGCTCAAGTGTCAGCGAGATATATCATCACTTAATTAGCTGTCAAACTCCTGATATGATATGTGAAGCTTCACTGTCTGGACTTGCTATGGTAGTGGTAAAAAAAAAGAAGAAGCTTCGGAATCACACACACTACATTCTCGGAATATTAGTACCGCTGACAAAATATATTAAAAATAATTCTTCTCACCTTTGGAGAGAGGGAAAAAAATCACTAGGAGGATTTTGTTTAATTGCAAAACTGGAAATTGTTTGCCAATAAAAGGTTCTTATGATCGATATATGAAGAAGCAAAGCCTCAATGATGTCCACTGCAATTTCACTTAACAATCTGAATTGAGTATATTGAACGTGAATTGACCCCCGGCCCCGATATGACGTGCTCCTCTGATGGTAAAGGCATATTAAATGGAGAATCTCAGAGGTCTGACCCAACATGCACCTCTTGCCCTCTGATGACGGAGAACAGATGAGGTGAATTCCAAACGTCCACAGCCACCAGTCTGCCCAGTCTGTGTCTCTCTCTCTCTCTCTCTGGTCACTGAAAGAGGACAGAGGAGTGGGGGGAGAGAGAGAAGGGAGGAGGGGAATAATGGAGGGAGGGGGGGAGAAAAATGTGAGAGCAGCAAGCCTAGCAGATCAAAGAAAATAACATGGGAGAGGATATGAGTGCTTTGAGAAGTAATATAGCCGAGATAGCATCTGTTTTCCGTAGCATGCAGGAGGCTTGAGACAAGCCCAGGAAGAAGACAGCGGAGAGCCAGTGCACTTTAGCCAGGGATGAGAGCAAACACAAATGGGTTATTAAGAAACCCTCACTGTAATATCTGGCTAACATTAAAGTGAATCCACCGCTGAGGGAAGGCCTTTCATGATGCTGATGGCAAATAAATAATATGACGAGGGAGTGTCTGTTTAAATAAAGAAGGTCGTCACTTTAGATTGTGGGACAGGGCATTTAACCCCAAATAGGCCTCCTCCCCTCACAGACAACCTTAATGCTAAAGAAACAGGGTTGGAAATCCTTTTTTTTCTCCTTCTGATTTTCAACTGTGCACCTAACCAGAATTTGAATGGTGCTTAAGGAAGGTATGGAAATGGGCAATGGCAGCTATAGCACGGCTAGTATTAAAAAAAAATGTTAGCAGCACTGTCATGTAGCCTAATGCTTTACCAGCTGACTGTGCAGTGTATACTAAAGCTACACTATAATACTATTGCCTTCGTTGGTCAGGCAAAACCATATCAGTGGATATTGCTTTAACTACTTTGAACAAAAAATGATATAATCTCTCATATCACTCCCATAAAAAGGCAGATACTGCAGTAGTCCAAGGATGACTGCTGTCAATTACATTACATGCATGTAATTAAATGATGAAATCAGAGAAGGGTTTACGCAGGACACTGACCCTGCAGTGCATTTTAATTTATGCGGTCCATTTAGTATATCAAAACCATTCATAGGTCCTGCTCCCATATGAGCCTCCTGAAGATTGAATAATGTCCTTCCTGATCCGCACTGTGAGAGGCCATATTGGATCCAGATTTCACTGGTTCAAAAGTCATTTCATTCCCCCCCCCTCTCTCTCTCTCTCTCTCTCTCTCTCTCTCTCTCTCTCTCTCTCTCTCTCTCTCTCTCTCTCTCTCTCTCTCTCTCTCTCTCTCTCTCTCTCTCTCTCTCTCTCTCTCTCTCTCATATTCTCTCTGCCTGCTTTATTTATTGCAGGTCCAGTGGTGTGGTGCAAAGCCATTACCCGCGCATATGTACCTTTTTGAATAATCAATAAATAATTATTTTATTATTTAATAGGATCTTATGGGGAAAGGAAATGGGTTTTATTACATAAATCCATCACGCGTGATGAATGGGTACACTTGTAAAGTTTGACGGGGGAGAGGGGAGAGTGGTCAGATGGGCCCTGCGCGCGCCTGTGCCAGGCTACTGTGCATTGCTGAATTCTTCCAGGTTGTAAATATGACATTTGTGTCTCTTTGGGACCGTCAATTGGCGTGCAAGGGGAATGGGGGACTGTAAATTCAGAGAGATTAATTAACCCTTTCTTTTGTGTGATTCAGCTCTGCATCTTATTCTGTATATGGTGACCCCTGTGAGCAGAGGGGTGAGGGACCTGGCCGCAGACGGCCCAGGGAGTGCAGACGTCTCATTCCAAATGACTTATTAACAGATTTTTTTGAATAGATGGAAAAATTGTAGCCCGGCCATTTAGTGTCATAAAGGCCGGCTTGGCGAGGCGGCAGGGGCCTCCCAGGGACAGGAGGCAATACCATTACAATCAAATCTGAGATGGAAGAGGGATTGAGCTGTCCATTCTGAATTTTTATATTGTCAGAGGGCCGGGGAGGAAATAATGCCATCCTGGAGTGTATTAACCTCTGGCTGGGGAAGGAGGACAGGGAGACACAGGGAGAGAGAGAGAGGGAGAGAGAGATAGGGCAGGCAGGGAGACACAGGGAGAGAGAGGGAGAGAGAGAGAGAGAGCGAGAGAGAGGGAGAGAGAGATAGGGCAGGCAGGGAGACACAGAGAGAGAGAGGGAGAGAGAGAGAGATAGGGCAGGCAGGGAGACACAGGGAGAGAGAGGGAGAGAGAGAGAGAGAGGGAGAGAGAGATAGGGCAGGCAGGGAGACACAGGGAGAGGGAGAGAGAGAGAGAGAGCGAGAGAGAGGGAGAAAGAGATAGGGCAGGCAGGGAGACACAGGGAGAGAGAGGGAGAGAGAGAGAGAGCGAGAGAGAGGGAGAGATAGGGCAGGCAGGGAGACACAGGGAGAGAGAGGGAGAGAGAGGCCGGGCAGGGAGGGATCACAGATTGGCCGGCAGAAAGACAGGAAGGAGAGAAGAGGAGGAGGGGGGAGAGAGACAGAGAGAGAGAGAGCAACATAGGGATATGAGATTGGATGGGAGAGAGGAATGGAAGAAGGGAGAGGAGAGAGTAATACAATAAGGATTTAGAAGGGAAGATTGAAACAACCGCAAGTAAAGGGGAGGGCGGGAAGCGGGAGAGATGGACAAGGAGGCAGGAGGGTGGAAGGGAGAGAGAGATGGAGAGGGGAGAGGGGAGAGGGAGGTGGATAACTCAAAATCATAATATGAGCTGTAGACTCTAGAGTACAGAGCTGCCTTGCATGTGTACCTGCCCATAATATCTAGATCTGTACATGTGTGAGTGTGTTTACATGCACACCAATAAACTGATAACTGTGAGTAATCAGTTTATGGCAATAATCTGATTTCTGCGTTTACATGCACTTTAATAATCCGACAATAGGAAAAACCCGGGTTTACATGATTCAGTCAATTAGTCGGATTTCTCTCCAGAAGGCGGCGGTAATTCAACTTTTTACATGCAACTTGTACATGCGCAGATGTATAAACCCACAAGAAACCTGATACGCTGTATACATGCACTGAAAAGACAGGTTATTGGCCAAAAACCTAGGTATGTTTATCGGTTTATTCATAACCCGATAACGGCCATAAACGGATAAAGCTTATCGGTTTATGCTGTTTACATGACCATTTGAATAATCAGGTAACTCCAGAAATCCGCTAATAAACTGTTTATTGTCTGCATGTAAATGCACTCATTGTTATCTCCAAATCTTATGCTTCTTCTTTTTATTGGCATTCATCTATTTTATTTACTGTTTTAATGAGTTCACTTTTATTATTATTATTATTATTATTATTATTATTATTATTATTATTATTATTATTATTATTATTATTATTATTGTAGTCTACAACTCTCCCCAGATTGGCAGAGGGGGTGGAGCAATAGACCTTATTCACAGCGCGGCCTATGGAGGACCGCTGGTTGGGAATGAACGAGACTCTCATCCAAACCCCTGTCTGAACATGGGAGCAGTAGACCAAAAGTTTGAGTTCTGTCACACCAATTTCGTTTGATCACATCGATAAATGGGCAGATGAATGTGTACAGGATAAAAAAAAAAGGGCTACAGCAACTGGATCGAGTGTTATATCCACAATATTCAAGGAAGTGCAGCTGATTATCTCAATTGTAAACTGCACTACACCCTCGCACCGAACAGATACATCTGGCACTGTGGAGCAGTTGAACCCGAAATGAAACAGCCGAAGAAGGCTGTGTTTGAGCTTAAACTTAGGCACTGGCATGTGAATACATGTGCTACGCAATATTTGGAAATACCATGGCATCAAAATCTTGGATAACAATATTGTGTCGGAGGTGACACCTATGACAACTTTAGTAGCGCTAACATTGACGCTAGCATTAGCACCTTCGCTAGGTAGGTTAGCATGACAGTGGTGAGCTCAGCCACACAGCACAACAGGCAGGCACAAGCAGTTTGCCTGCGCTTCCTTGAATATCGTGGATATAAGACTCCATCCAGTTGATGTAGCCTTTTTTAAAATCCTGTACACATTCATCTGCCCATTTATCGATGTGATCAAACGAAATTGGTGTGACAGAACTCAAACTTTTCGTCTACTGCTCCCATGTTCAGACAGGGGTTTGGATGAGAGTCTCGTTCGTTCCCAACCAGCGGGTGACGTCATCCCAAGATGGCTGCTCTGTGAATAAGGTCTATGACGGACAGCTCACAGCTGAAGGATGATGTCACCAATCTTTTTCTTCTTCTAATGGCTTTCCGGCAGACTGGATGCCTTGCAGCACATTACTGCCTCTCACAGTTGGATGGTCTCACTCTAGACCTGGTTCTTCTTCTTCTTTCAAGTTTCCAGTGTTTCCCACACCTCCTCAAGCTTGGCTGTTGTGCCTCATCTCATGTTCCTCCGCTCCTCATCCCTCCTGAGCAACTTTTGTGAAGGGGTCCTCCGTTAATAGAGATTTCAGCCCAGGGGTGGAAGCCATCGTCGGGTTCCCGTCCTGATGTCAATGGTGATACCACAGTGATGTCAACAGTGATGACGTCTTCAATGATGACAATGTCATCATTGATGATGTCACTGATGATATCACACTTGACATGATTTATTTTTATTTTGCCTTCATTTATACAGGGGTGGCCCTTGAGAGCGAGCTTTGATGTCACTGTGGATGGTTATACTGATGCGGTACTTCCGGCTTGGTCAGACGTTCCTACTGGCACAATTGGCCGTATCTGCGGGTGAGGTATGGAGGCACCGAGGCAGTAATGCAACAGGATGCCAACTGCCATAAAACACCACAGAAGGTTATACTGATGTCACTGATGATCTCATACTTGACTTGTGACTGTTGAAGGTTATAAGAATCAGCTCTGCCCAGGCCCGGCGTTAGGGGGGGGCTTTTTTTTTGGCTAAAAACGTTTTTCCGTTTTTCTGTTTTAAAGTTTAAAACGGAATCTGGCTGTCATTAGGCATTGATTAACTGAATGCTATTGCTAACTGTTACTTTGAACATCCATTTGCAATGATTCTGGCTGGATATTAACTATTGTAAATTTGTCACAATGAATGCAATTTGTGCACAATGTGTAAATACATTTAATATGAATTGTTTAGGCCTAATTATTTGTAAAGTCACAACACATTAGAGATGTGTGTAGTTCTTCATAGATTTAGCCTCCTCCTTTTGCTCTCAAATGCACCAGGTTGACGAATTTTACTTTAAAATGTACAAAATCTTCTTCCGGGGGAGAATCCCCCCGGACCCCCCTTGGGTAGCTTGGCCCCCCCAAGCTAGGGGCAGGTCCCCTCTGTAACTTGGGTCTGGAGCCGGGCCTGGCTCTGCCCCGCTTCACAGTGTCAGATCGTACAGTAGTTAGTTCCAGCACCCGTCAGTCTACGTCTAGCCTTTACTTACTCTTACTTGCAAGTTTGTCTATTACCAGATCCTGTTTATCATGTCAAGTGTCTGCTCGTGGGTCCACTAGCCTACCACCTAACTATTGGCTCGAAAAGACATGTAGCTTAGCTTTTTACCAAAAGAAAAACAGTGGGTAGAATGTTTACATCATTACTGCTTTGTTCATGGTTCATTGGACTGAGAGAAAATAGTGACTCTGGCGTATTCCTTCAAACATAAAGGTAACGTTAGCTAATTCTCTGAGTTCACGAAGTGAGATGCCCAATTTACTGCTAATGCACCTGCAGCTTTTACATAATGAAATGACATGTTCAAGTCTTAATGTTGACTAGTTTCAGCCTTTGGGAGGGAGTTTCTAAAGTTCACAGTATTAACAAACTGGATCACTAGAATAGAATAGGATATATGACTTCATCATATAACTGGGATTCCCCATGTCTGTCAGTGGAAGAAATGTAGCCTCGAGTGAGTCTTCTCTGTTATCTGTTTGGACGTTCTAAAATGTTGCTAAACCGGATTGACCAGCATAATTTGCATTTTCCTTATTTTCCTTTGAACTATACATGCTGTGGGCAGCTACTGAAACTTACCTTATGCATGTAAAGACAATGAATATTCCTCCTTTTCTTGATATCTGACGAATCAGTAAACTTAAGATGAAGCCTTCACCCGAGGTAAGACAGACTGGAGGAGCCTGCTGCTAGCTTCTTCTTTTGGTTTAATTGGTGGTTGGTAAACAGACAGCATGCATGTCGCCCGTAAACTAACCATGCACTAGCTTGAGACAGCCGACTTCATAGACTACTCTGGCGGGACTAAAGAAAAGTAATTTCAGAACTATTAAAGAATGAACAAACTTTGGGAGTTATCAACGGGGCTTGAAATAATTAAAGTGCCTGGGTGTGTTTCACCACCTGCTACAGTGCGTGACCAATGGCCACACAGGTCAGAGGTCGAGGCGGAGCGGAAGTTGTTGGCTGCTGCCATTGCAGCAAGCCGCAAAGTGCAGTCAGGTTAGCAAGTTTCTCAATGTGCTTCTCTCTGTGTTTGTCATCCGCCCAGAAGAAAAGATGAAAACCTCTGAATTGTGCGCGAACGCTAGATGAAGGAAGCGTCCCCGGGATCGCCTCTAGAAAGAGGATAAGCTGATCTAAAGGGACCCGGAAGTGTTGTTGAAGGTAGCCTTGTTAGCACTAGCTTGGTTGGTAACGTTATCGCTAACAGATAAACTTGGCATGGAAAGCAAAACCAATAATTTGTCATCGCTATGATGACCGCCGGTTAGATGCCGTAGTCTTTGTAAACATGTCAAATGCCACCTTCTGTTTAATTTGTTAGCATGCAGCCCCTAGCTAACGTCATCATACTTGTTAATAGCTGTACTAGCTTAACAAGCTAATTATGAGCTTTGTCTCTAACAAGCTCGGAGCTGCTTAGCAATTGTCGTCGCTATAAGCACATGAATGAAAACGTATGATTTGATACTCACAAGTGAACACAGGGATAAGCTTGGTATTTGATCCTATAACGTTAGCGTTAGCTACTTTGTCCTGCTGTGTATGACAGTTCATCAGCTTTTATTCACACTTGGCTTTGATATCTTACATTCTCATCTCATGGCAAACCCACAGCCTACCGTTTGGTGGATGTTCAATGGGGTAAAATGCTTGTGATCCGGGATTAATTTGGTTTGTTCAGATGTTCCGATTAGACAGAAGGAAGGAGTATAGTGGGCCAGTAAATTATTATGTTTCCTTACATTTCCCCTCGTATCAAGAGGTAATGAATGACATTACCCCGAATGTTGTAATTATGACAATACTCCTTTCACCGCCACCTCCACACCCTGAACTCCACACCCTGAATGGAATAAAGAATGAATGTGTGGAATGTGATCCATGACACAAAAAAGAACAAAGTAGGATGACGACAACAACCATCTTTTAGAAGGAATAGTAGGAGTCGTCTTTCCAATAATGACAACCTGAACAATCAGTTATTATAATGATTTACACATTTTTGTCCTTATCTCCTCCTCAGCCGCCAGCTGGCCCGGACAGTATGAGTGCCAAGTTTGGTCTGATGGGCTACAACAGCTCGCGGAAGCACATTTCAATCTCCATCCCCTCGTCCACTGAAGTGATGTCCCCCCACATTAAGTCTGTGGACGAGCTCAGGGTCCTGGGCATCAACCTGAGCAGCTTCAGTGCCCCCACGCAGTTCTGCATCTGTGTGGCCGGAGTCTTCGTCTTTTACCTCATCTATGGATACCTGCAGGTATAGCAGAGAAACAATCTGAAAGATGCACACACAGACAGTAATATATCTTAAAATAGTAAGTTGAAGCATATAGACATTGAGCCTATCGCTGCCTGCCTTTTTCTTTATCTGTGTTTCTCCTCCTCCCCAGGAGCTGATATTTTCTGTGGAAGGTTTCAAGCCTTTTGGTTGGTACCTCACCTTGGTCCAGTTTGGCTTCTACTCCATGTTTGGACTGGTGGAGCTGCAACTCACACAGGACAAACGCAGAAGGTACTGCTAACAAAATTATCTGATTATGCCATATGATTTATTCTTTGTTTTTGTTGATGCAACTTTGTCATTGTTACTTGTTTGCATCTATGCCCTACCTCACGTGCACTGTGATAACATGTAAGTACATTTTGATGCTGTTAAACCTGGGGTAAAGATGCTATTTGTCAAAAATGTATGACCATCCATATGCAGCACGGTGGCTCAGTGTTTAGCACTGTCGCCTCACAGCAAGAAGGTTGTGGGTTCGAATCTCCACCCCGGTCATTTCTGTGTGGAGTTTGCATGTTCTCCTCGTGTTTGCGTGGGTTTCCTCCGGGTGCTCTGGTTTCCTCCCACAGTCTAAAGATATGCAGTGTTGTGCAGTACATTACATTGCGTCATTTGGCAGATGCTTTTATCTAAACTGACTTACAATATCACATTTTGTCAACAGTAGAGAAATCAACTTTGCAACACAATCTAAGACAGCTACAACTTTTGAAGGAATAGAGTAGCACCTGTAGAAAGTAGATTGAGAAGGATTATTTTTTTTAGAAAGAGAGATATTAGTTCAAGATGGGCTCAGGTGGAGCCTGAAAAGATGTGTTTTTAGTCTTCGTTGAAAGATGGGCAGTGTATCGTATCGTATCATAGTATCGTAATGTAACCTAGTAAATGTAGTATGTACTGTATATGATGTATGTAATGTATGTAACAGGGCACTCCTGAAAAAGAGAGCATTGCTCTCAGTGATGCTCCCGTGTATAAATAAAGGTTAATTAAAAATTAAATATACATAGTTGATGCTTTTCTGGATCTAAGAATCAAAGATGAACAACTTTTTCTTTGCAACACAGCTCTTCAACATGGAAAACTATTTATCTGCTACTAAATTGTTTTCCCCATGTCTTTTCAGGATACCGGGGAAGACCTATATGATCATAGCATTTCTAACAGTGGGGACCATGGGCCTGTCCAATACCTCTCTGGGTTACTTGAACTACCCCACACAGGTCATCTTCAAGTGTTGTAAACTCATCCCCGTCATGATCGGAGGAGTGTTTATACAAGGTCAGCTCCTACACACACCCATACTGACAAACTAACTCATCCCCGTCATGATCGGAGGAGTGTTTATACAAGGTCAGCTCCTACACACACCCATACTGACAAACTAACTCATCTCCGTCATGATCGGAGGAGTGTTCATACAAGGTCAGCTCCTAGTACACACACCCATACTGACAAACTACCGTAAATTCCGCACTATAAGGCGCACCGGAGTATAAGCCGCAGCAGCAAAATTGCCTGTTTGTTACATATATAAGCCGCACTGGACTATAAGCCGCGGGTGTTTTAATGTTTTTTTTTTTTTTTTTTAATTGTGTTTTAATGTTTAATTACCATATGTAAGGGTTCATGCACAGAGGGGATTGTCGGGAAAGAGATGGCTGTTTGAGGAAGCTCCCATTTATTAACATTTCAACAAAACAACATAACACAACACCACCTGTGTTGTGTTATGTTATGTTATGTTGTTAAAAGAGGGCAAGAGAGGAAATTAAAACAGAAGTGGATTTATAGTTAGAAAGAGTGCTAAAAAAGAGAGATTTTTTTTTTTTTTTTGAAAAAATCCATAGATAAGCCGCAGGGCCAAAAAACGGGGAAAAAGCCGCGGCTTATAGTCCGAAATTTACGGTAACTCATCCCCATCATGATCGGAGGAGTGTTTATACAAGGTCAGCTCCTACACACACCCATACTGACAAACTAACTCATCTCCGTCATGATCGGAGGAGTGTTCATACAAGGTCAGCTCCTAGTACACACACCCATACTGACAAACTACCGTAAATTCCGCACTATAAGGCGCACCGGAGTATAAGCCGCAGCAGCAAAATTGCCTGTTTGTTACATATATAAGCCGCACTGGACTATAAGCCGCGGGTGTTTTAATGTTTTTTTTTTTTTTTTTTAATTGTGTTTTAATGTTTAATTACCATATGTAAGGGTTCATGCACAGAGGGGATTGTCGGGAAAGAGATGGCTGTTTGAGGAAGCTCCCATTTATTAACATTTCAACAAAACAACATAACACAACACCACCTGTGTTGTGTTATGTTATGTTATGTTGTTAAAAGAGGGCAAGAGAGGAAATTAAAACAGAAGTGGATTTATAGTTAGAAAGAGTGCTAAAAAAGAGAGATTTTTTTTTTTTTTTTGAAAAAATCCATAGATAAGCCGCAGGGCCAAAAAACGGGGAAAAAGCCGCGGCTTATAGTCCGAAATTTACGGTAACTCATCCCCATCATGATCGGAGGAGTGTTTATACAAGGTCAGCTCCTACACACACCCATACTGACAAACTAACTCATCTCCGTCATGATCGGAGGAGTGTTTATACAAGGTCAGCTCCTAGTACACACACCCATACTGACAAACTAACTCATCTCCGTCATGATCGGAGGAGTGTTCATACAAGGTCAGCTCCTCTAACTAATCAGTATGCAAACACACACACAAGGAAACAAAGCATAGCACACAAAGTAGATGTAAAGCTATTTTAATGGAGTTGGAGACTGTGTGAGTGACGGAGCTGTTGGGTGTTGGAGCTAGGGATGCACGATATATCGGCAATCATATCGGTATCGGCCGATGTTGGTCATTTTTTAACATATCGGTCATATCGGTATCGGTCAGATGTTGCAATGTTAATATCGGTTATTATTATCAGCCAAATTCTTCACATTGATATGAAATAATGCAGTAAATCTATGATTTATGGGCTTTTCCAAAGGCTTTGCAAATAAAGAAATGCATAACTTTTTCAAATTCAGTGTTAACATGTGTTTTTCAGTATGTACAAAATGTGATGATCATAAAAATTTGGTTTTATACAGATCATATCGACATCGGTAAATATCGGTTATCGGCCATAACAGCAATGTTAATATCGGTTATCGGCATCGGCCAAAATTTTCATATCGGTGCATCCCTAGTTGGAGCACATTTGTTTTCATTCAGCTTTTACTCTCCTGATGAGCAGATTAAACACCAACACCTCTGTTTGCATCTGTGTTAACATTATTTACCAACGATTTAATCATAAAGCCCAAGCTTTCAGCACAGTGTGATTGAGTGAAATGTTTGATCCAGTCTCCTCAAATCCAAATTTTTCTATGGTTTGCTGGGATTGCAGAGAAAAGATAACCCAAACACTCTCTAGTTTCAGATTATCAGATTTTACTTTGTGCCTGATGCTGACCCACTGTGTTTGCTTTGTGCCTGACCCACTGTGTTTGCATGATGGACAAATTATTAGAGACAGAGAAGTGAGGTGCGCTTATTTGTTCTTCCTAATACATTACATTACGTCATTTGCCAGACGCTTTTATCCAAAGCGACTTACAATAACACATTTTTGTCAGCAATAGAGCAATCAACTATGCAACACAGTCTATGACAACTACAACATCTGAAGGAATAGTGGTAAAGTTATTATTATTATTTTTTTTTTTAATAAAGAGAGAGAAAGAAGTTAGTTCAAGAAGGGCCCAGATGGATTCAAGAGATTCAAGATTCAAGATTTTTATTGTCACTCCATGGTACAAGTATCACGTGTGAAATTCTTGTGCTGTGGACTCCGTTTACAACATAGTACAGATGTAGGCATATGAGTGCAAAAACAACAAGAGACACAACAAGCAATAAGGCAGTATAGTGATAAGACAAGTCAGAGACAGTGGCATATTCACTGCACATAGGTGCACATGTCCTGTGCATACTTTAGCCGTGCTTAAACATTTTAAATTCAGCGTATTTGACATATAGGTGCAAATAGCATATTCCTTATTAAACATACAATTAAACTCTGCGTTTTAAATTCGGCGTATTTGACATACGGGTGCAAATAGCATATTCCTTATTAAACATACAATTAAACATTAGACATACGTAATGGTAGCAGCTACAGTACGGTACAGTACGGCTACTACACTATTTGTGTATGTTAAGGAGTCTCGTGGCCTGCGGGAATAAACTGTTCCTCAAGCGATTTGTGCGTGCTTTTGGAACCCTGTATCTTCTCCCTGAGGGTAGCAGGGGGAACAGGCTGTTGTGGGGATGGTTTGTGTCTTTGATGATCTTCAGGGACCTCCTGAGGCACCGCTGTTTATACAGTTCATGCAGATCTGGCAACTCACATCCTGTTACGTGCTGGGCCGTGCGTCTCACTCTCCGTAGCGCCCTGCGGTCCATGGTGGTACAGTTCCCGTACCAGGTGGTGAAGCAGCCAGTCAGCAGGCTTTCAATGGTGCCTCTGTAGAAGTCCGTAAGGATTTCTGGCCTTAGCCCAAATTTCTTCAGGCGCCTGAGTCCATGTATTCGCTGTTGGGCCTTTTTGACAACAGTGGCGGTGTGGCCGGCCCAAGTCAGGTCCTGGTGGATGTTGACTCCCAGGTACTTGAAGCTGTCCACCCTTTCCACCACTGTGCCGTTGATGGTGATTGGGGGGTGTGTGCCCCCCCCCCCCCCCCCCCCTCCTGTAGTCTACAATGATCTCCTTGGTCTTGGAGACGTTCAGAGAGAGGTGGTTGTCCTGGCACCATTGTTCCAGGGCCCCCACCTCCTCTCTGTAGGCCGTCTCGTCGCCCCCCGAGATCAGCCCCACGACCGCTGTGTCGTCTGCAAACTTCACGATGGTGTTCGAAGTTTGAGTCCCCACGCAGTCGTGGGTGTAGAGGTCGTACCAGAAGGGGCTGGAGACGCACCCCTGGGGCGCTCCTATGCTGATGGTCAGTGGTGAGGAGGTGAGGTTGGTGGGGTGATGGGGGGGGGAGGAGGGGAGGCGCTCTGGCAGAGGGGTCGAACCTAGCGTAGAACGCGTTGAGTTCGTCTGGTAGGGTGGGTGACGTGCTGGGGTTCTGTCGTTTCACCTCTTTGAAGTCTGTGGCAGCATGGAGCCCTCTCCACAGGTGTCTGGGGTTGTTAGTGTCCAATTTTGACTCCAGCTGGAGCATGAAAAGGTGTGTCTTTAGTCTTTTCCGAAAGTTCGGCAGTGATTCAGCCGTCCTGACTGGAGGTGGAAGCTCATTCCACCATTGAGGTGCCAGGGACGAGAAGAGTCGCGATCGGGATGAGCGACTTTTTAGCCCCCGTAGCGAAGGAGGGGCGAGGCGTCCTGCACTAGTGGAGGAGCGAAGGGAGCGGTGAGAGGTTTGGAACCTGACCATAGATTGCAGGTACAGAGGAGCTGTCTGATGTACTGCCCTGTAGGCCAGTACCAGTGTCTTGAATTTGATGCGTGCCGAGATGGGAAGCCAGTGAAGGTCCCGGAAGAGGGGAGTGACATGAGAGAATTTGGGTTGGTTGAATACCAGACGGGCTGCAGCGTTCTGAATGTTTCAGTGTTTCAGTTTCAGTGTCTGAATGACTTCTCCCTTTATTAGACAGCCCATCATTACTATTGAGAACTGTAATTTTAGTTTACACGTTGAATTGAGTGAACTTAAAATGAGTCGACCCTAACAGTCAGTCAGGAGGATAGACTGACTTGGAGAGAGCATGTCTTACATCTCATTCCAGTCAGTGCACATCGTTCATTTGAAGTGATGACCACCGTCCAAATTTCGGTACCTCCTTTTTATCCATGGCTGTTGTTTTTGGGTGTGAAAACCCAGTCAGTGGTTCTGTCTGTCTCTCTGCTCTTAGTTCTGTCTGTCCTTTCATCCTCACCGCGGCCTTCACAAGATTCCGAGTCCTCACCGTCAGACAGGTTTGGTGCACTTTCTTTGCCTTCCACCATCTCTCGTAATAGAGAGGGATGTGCTGTGCGGACCGCAGAGAGGAAAACAGACTGCGTTCACTTAGGATGCAAAGGGGAAAGAGGGTGAGAGCATCTGATGTGAGGCCCTTCAAAGGCGAGTCTAGAATCAAAGCCGACCATGGTGTCATCCTCAAGGCATCCGTCCGTCAACCTGTTGTGGAAAGACTCCTTCATCCATCCCTCTGTTTTTTTCTTTCATTTTTTATTTGATTTGATTATTTTTTGTTATTGTTGCGTGCCCAACCTCTGAAACTTTCAATGTTGAAGACTGCTCATAAAACTTTTTGTTCTTTTTGGTTGTTATATTTTACCTTTATCTAACCTCAAAAGTTTTTATTTATAAAGCATCTTTTGAAGTTTTCTTTGGCAGCAGTGCTTGAGGAGAGAGGCTCTCTCTGAAATGAATGAGTTTGGTTGGGTTACCTTTTATGTGTTTGTGAATTTTTTACCGGTAAAAATTCGAAAAAGGAGTGTAGGATTTCTGGTTTCAGAAATGCAGAATAAGTGCAGTTGGGGGAGGATTCAATGCTGTGTGTTTTTCCCAGGTAAACGCTATAACCTGGCTGATGTCTCTGCTGCTCTCTGCATGAGCCTGGGACTCATCTGGTTTACCCTAGCTGACAGCAAAGTGGCCCCCACCTTCAACGTCACAGGTAATATCTCCCGACATCCTACAGGCAGCACACTGTTTCACACAAATGGAGTAATACTATCTCTGCATTCGAATAACAAGCAGCCAACCACACCATCTTGCTACATTCCCATGGTCAATTTGTGGTAGCTAGCTGATTGGTAGCAGTCACCCAAGTAGTGTTGCAACGATGTTGAGATGTATAGCATTGCCTGTATGTGATTGGCCATAGATAGCCCTTTTGCCCCAAATCTTAGCGGTTGCCAACGTTTCCTCGTCAAGAAATAAGGAACTGCGGGCGGTTTCAACTCAACAACATAAACATTCTAAATTTACCCCCTGCTTACTTCCTGTTGGATTGATTGCTAGTACAATAACTGACAGGACCTATGTTAGGTTCCAAACTGTTCCCTCCCTCCCAACCCAATTCCATGAAAACTGTCTATAGTCAACATCAGACATCTTGCCTTGTCATAGAAAATGAATGGGCCTCGCCCTCGGGCAACCGGTTGCTCAAGATGTTTGTGTGAATGAACAATAGAAATCTTTATTTGAAAGATGAGGACTGTGTCTCTTGCCTGAGTCCACTCCTTTGAATCTGCCCATTCCACTGAGTTGACGGCTTCTGGTCTGGTGCCATGAAACAGCTGTTTCTCCATAGAACAATGATGGGGCCAATGAGCGCCTGGAGGACTAACGATTAGCACCATGGGCGGGACTAGCGCTGATGTCAAACTGCTGTCAAGTCTCCAGTGATTAGTTAGGCAAAATCAAATGCCCCTCACCCATGGAAATCAGTTAGAGCGGAGGCAATGTCTAATGGAGTGTAACAAGTTGACAATTCAGTCTGATATCAGGCAACTGTGTGTGTGTGTGTGTGTGTGTGTGTGTGTGTGTGTGTGTGTGTGAGAAACGTGCCCTAATACTGTAGATCTGTATCAATACATGAGACTAATACTGTAGATCTGTATCAATACATGAGACATACTGTAGATTAGGCTTGGGCGGTATACCGGGGTATTTAGATCATACCGGGGTACGATTTTCAATACAGATGCTCCTCTTTCTATTCAATTGAATTATGGAGAATGAGATGCTGCATTGAGGTGATGTTGTAGTGCACGTCAGTAGAGGGTATAGTCTCTATTGGTGGAACAGGCAGAGGCAGCACTAGCACTGTGCGCATGCGCAGCTGAGCTGACAGCTGAGAAAAATGGTCACTGAAGGTGCCGGGGCGGCTGGACTCTATGCCTAATATATATTTATATTTATATTTATTAATTTATTTTTATTTTCTATATGCCATTTGTAGGCTACTTTTTTTTACCTTATTAATAGGCGTGTTTCAATCAACACTATATTGTTTAAGACAGGGATGTCAGAGATACGGATCCGGCCCGCGGGTAGGTTTCATCCGGCCCGCGAGATGTTTTGGAATATTAAAAAAAAAAAAAAACGTTTTTTTTTTTTTTTTTTTTTTTTTTTTAATTATTATTATTATTATTAAATTCGCACCATATTATCATGAACTACGTGGGGCTAATAAGCAAGCTAAGAGTTCATTCATAAGTTAATTAACCTGCACTACAAGGAAGTATGTCAGTAGGTCATCAGGTGTAAACAAAGCCGCCATGATGCCACGCTGGAATTGAATCGCGCATTCAGCTACCTACCAAAAAACAAAAGAATCAACAAGATCAGGCGCGGACTGCATAATCCGGCACGTCGGGCAAATGCCCGGTGGCCTGGCCTGGCCACAGTCAGGCCACTCACTGAACAGCAGGCCAGGCGCCGCCTACTGGTTTACTAGTGGTTTTATTACTTTATTCAGGGTTAAAGTGGGTGCATCTCATTGTAAACTTGGACTTGGCCCAAATTGGGCTTCAAACGGCCCAAATTGGGCTTCAAACGGCCCAAATCTGGCTTTAAACGACCCAAATCTGGCTTTAAACGACCCAAATTGGGCTTCAAACGGCCCAAATCTGGCTTCAAACGGCCCAAATTGAGCTTTAAACGGCCCAAATTTTTCGACGCCGGCATGCGCGTCGGCCCGTATCGGCCTGGCCTGCTTGGTATCTAATGCCCGGCCTGAATTATGATCCCAGTCCGCCCCTGAACAAGATGCTGTCGAAAAAGAGAAAGGTTGACACGGAATGCAGGCAGTTTCAAGAGAAATGGAAAGAGCAGTATTTCTTTTGTGAAGTAAATGGGTAAATGAGTCGAATTGATTTTTAGTATAAAAAAAAATCCGGCCCCCATGAGGTCTCAGTTGAACAAATCCGGCCCTCTACCTAATATGAGTCTGACACCCCTGGTTTAAGACCACTTTACATACAGGCCTACCCATAACGTTTAATTGCCATTCTCATAATTTAAGGACATTTGTGAGCATTGTGCATGCAAAATAAAGTTTTCTGAAACATAGAGGTTGCAACCTTTTTTATTGATGGGAAAAAATAAAATATATAAATGTATTATAGCAGGAACATAGCCAACAGGAAAATGAATGAAAGCAATAATGAAAGCAAATACCGTATACCGGGGTATGAAGTCAGGAAGTTATGAAAAAATAGGAAGTTATGAAAAAATAGATACCACCAAATAGATACCAAGTTATGAAAAAATAGATACCACCCAAGCCTACTGTAGATCTGTATCAATACATGAGACATTTGATAGTTCTGATATTCCTCTGTTAGCGTTGAGTTAATTTCTTATTGTCCTGAAACAATACATCTCTTCAGCATTATCCTGTGTGTGTGTGTGTGTGTGTGTGTGTGTGTGTGTGTGTGTGTGTGTGTGTGTGTGTGTGTGTGTGTGTGTGTGTGTGTGTGTGTGTGTGTCTGCTACAGGTGTCCTCCTCATCTCCCTGGCACTGTGTGCAGACGCCGCCATTGGAAATGTGCAGGAGAAAGCCATGAAACTCCATAATGGCTCCAACTCTGAAATGGTATCCTGTGTTTGTCCAATTGAAACTACAATTATATTTGGCCAACTATACAGTGACAGTCTATAGGCAACTAGATGCATGCACAAAACACTGAAATAATGTTTGAGGTGAATACATAATGTGTAGCACTTCTTGACTCTGTAATCAAAACCAGACTATTGTGTATGCTGTGATGTTCCTGTGTGTGCGATCATGTGACTGACTGGTCATATGGGTCTGCGTTCCCAGGTGCTGTACTCATACTCCATTGGGTTTGTCTACATACTGTCGGGGCTGTTCTGTGTGGGCGGGCTGGGGCCAGCGGTGGCCTTCTGCTCAGAGGTGAGTCCACCTGAACAGAATAAGAATAGAAACTCCTGGAATTCACCACAGATGCCCACAGACTGTTATCACAGGGGTTGTTTGTGCATTGTACAAAACACTTGTACAAAACACTCTTCTTTTCAGATATTATGACTAATTTGATCATATATATTTGACATTTTTGTGTGGTGCCGTTCCTGTGTAACCTCAAATATGACAGGCAGGCAGCTGCTGCTTTTTGGCTTCTGTCATTTATAGGATGAATCAGCATGTTTTAAACAAACGAATTGGCTGCTGCAACTGTCGTTGGCTTGAAACAGCAGTTCATGGTGAAACCATGCCCTCTTTGAACTCTTAACTGCTCCTTCATACTGTAAGCTAGACACTCCATTCACATTTTAAATGAGTCACTACTTTTAGGACTCTATCTCCTTAATTCAGCTTCAATTTTTCTTCTGTACTCTTTGAGAAATCGCAGTTTATGTTTTATACTTTTTTCAACCTTTATAATGGGACCTATGAAGCAGGAACTCACTAGCAGGCTGTACTTTTTACTAAATTCACGCATTTTAACACTGCCTCAGTTCACACAGCTTTAACAGTACATACATACTGTATATTATACATCAGACCCTTTAGCTACTTCTGGTTTCACTCAGAATGTCAAAATATAAGTGACTTGATGTATAGTTTTTGTTTTTGAGATATTAACGTTTGTTTGGCACAGCCTTTCAGTATATTTCATACTAGTTTTTGCTGCAGTGGGACCCGGAAGTACGCTTTTGTTGTTGTGATGTCACGCTGATTCATCGTATATGGCGATTTGATGATTTAGCAGCGTATTCAGTTATTCACAGATTTATTCCAGTGATGTCTTACAAAATGTGTTGAGTCATGTTTCTCCTCTCTCCCACCTCCCAGCATCCAGTGACGACATACGGTTACGCCTTCTTCTTTTCTCTTACGGGTTACTTTGGCATCTCCTTCGTGCTGGCCTTGATCAAGCTCTTTGGCGCCCTGGTGGCTGTCACAGGTCAGAACAATGCTTCAGTCAGACACTTCTCTTCTGTCCTCTCTTCTCTTGGTTTAAGCAGAGACAATGGGATATCAAAGCGAGACACCCCAACTTTGAGTCACTTCCTGTATTTGTATCACGTGGGTTTTGCCCATGGTTTCCCACGGCCACGCCCACTTAGGAGACTTGTGGCATTGTCTTGAGTCTATTGGAGTCAATGGGAGGAGTGAACGTGATCTCAGATTATGACAAATTCTTTCACCCCCATAGTCATCAAAGTAAATATTGGGCCCCTTTTCCGAATCCACATATCTTCTGAAAATTCTGACACTAAAATTACATTTTTCAGAGAGACCGATCAGGAGAAAATTTGATTTGTTCATGACCTGTCTCTATCTCAGCAACAAACTCTCATGAGATTTGGCAACAGGAACTCATGTTAGCAGGGAACGATTAGCTAAAGCTCCATGGGAAGTTCATTGATGTAGTAGCTAAATCTGTGGTGAAAAAAAAAAATCGAATATCTTAGTTACAACTATATTGAGCTAACAAGCGGCTTTGTCTTTATATGTGTGGCTTTTATGCAGTTTGGGAAGTCACCATGTCTAGTTTAAGAGAAGTTAGCTTGCTAGGTCAGCACTAACCCCGTGTCACCAGGCTCTCTCTCTCTCACAACACGTCAGGGGAGAGGTGACCACATGACCATTTAGGAGACCTGCTAGCACCATTTCTTACAATCGGCAGAGCCTGCGGTGCCGTATCTCTAATATTAACGATCTCTGCTTTAAGTTTTCAGTGAACATTTCCCATTGTCATATTTATGCATTGTAAATCACATCCATATAAATGGTGTAAAATGTCAAGCACCCTGAAACTTTAATCATCTGCATGAGGACATTGGGTATTTATTATTTGGGTATATGGGGTATGGATTTGATGACCAATGTGTAGTTCTGAATTCAGAAAGATTTGTTCCTACAGTTGCCAAAATCAGATGTCACACCCTATTATATTTGAAAAAAGTTTAAAAACAGGCACGTCCCAGCTGAATCGGGCAGGTGCAGAGCTGGAGGAAGACACACTTGAAAATGAAATGAAACGAGCAAGGTCTCCATTAAGTGAGTTTCTTATAATGCACTGGCAGTAACGTTTCGAACAGAGTGACTGCTCTTCTTCAGACGAGCTTGTTTTATTTCATTTTCAAGTGAGACACCCTATTATATTAACACAGTCTTACCAGATTTTAATCTCACAGTAAAATGTATGCAGCTAATATCAACCCTTTCCTGAATATTCTTAGTGCAGTTATACAAATTTGTGTTTAGGATTGAACATAACTCTTTAAATACAGTTTGGATGCCACATCTCTCTCTCTCTGTCTCATTTACTTGTATTTATTTGTATTGTAGCTGTTTATTTTCAAGACAATGAACTAGTCCAGCTGTGGTATGGATGGTGTTTCCATGAATGTGTACTCCTCCTTTGCAGTGACCACCGGGCGAAAGGCCATGACGATCGTACTTTCCTTCATGTTCTTCGCCAAGCCTTTTACTTTTCAGTAAGTATCTTCTCCTTTTGACTTCCTGCAGTTTGCTTCTTGTTTGCGTCTGACCCCTGACCCCCCATCCCGACGTATGGGACTACATTTGCCTTCCCTCACTGTGCTGTTCATGTCCTCAGTCCATTTTCAGACCTTGACTCTTGCTCCGTCTCTCTATTTGACTCTCTTGCTCGCCCTTTAACTCTGCCATGCTGTCAAAAGGTCTGTTTTTTCCACGTCTCGACATCGTTACTTCCCACATACACACACAAGACGCACAAAAACAATGTGGATTTAAAATAGTGTGTGTGTGACTATCTGGCCAAGCTTCCCTCTCCTCTAGCTGCTGTGTGCTGGTGTGGGATTGACTGTTCCTTAGAGAGGCCTCCCTGCTCTCCGTCTCCAGTGACTGGGGATCATTTCACTACAGTTTGCACTCTTTAAACCAAAAGAGATTGTAACTGTCAGAGCCACTTCTTTAACTCTGTTCTGAAAAGTGCTGTTCAAATGTGACCAAACATTTAACGACCCTGGCTCATTTACCATCATTATTTAATTAGATGAAAATGCACTTACCGTATTTGATTCAGTAATTGCTAATTGCGTCGTTGAATTGATGTCAAAAAGGAAAACCGATAGCGACAGTAACAGCTAACATTTACATCCTGTAATATTAGCATGCCGTAAAGGCGTTGTTCTCTCCTTCATACAGCTCATATTGAAAATGCCTGAACTGCTGTGTGTACTTTACTGCAGTATACAGAAACATCTCCAAAAACAACAGGAAAATACATGCTTACACCACAATATGCAATTAGATTTTGTTAGCATTTTAGTGGTTTAAATGTCCATGCATTTTGTTTCTCAAAAATAACAATACAACATTTGCTGAAGAAATAATACATGGCCTGCATTTATATAGCGCCTTTATCCAAAGTGCTTTACACTCAGTAGGTACATTCACCCATTCACACACCGATGGCGGCAGGCTACCACGCAGGGTGCTGGCACACCTTCGGGAGCAATTTGGGGTTCAGTATCTTGCCCAAGGACACTTCGACATGCAGACTGGAGGAGCCGGGAATCGAACTACCGACCTCCTTTATCCAAAGCGATTAGTGGACGACCCACTCTACCTCCTGAGCTACAGCCGCCCCTATAGACATAATAGAGATAATAAGAAATAATACATCAAAACAGCTTGAGGAGGATGTGACAGATTTTTGTCCCCCTTTTTACATTTGCGTTAATGCCCTTCCCCTTCTTTCCAATCATGTCCCTCCACTCCCATTTCTATCTACCCCCTTTAAAAACCTCTAACCTCTCCATCTCTCCTTCCTCAGGTACATCTGGGCCGGCCTTCTGGTGCTCTTCGGGATCTTCCTCAATGTTTACAGTAAAAACAGAGATAAGATGAAGCTGCCCTCAATCAAGGACCTCAGGAGCTGGCTGCTGACCGGAAAGAAAGTCCGATTGCTATCGCAAAACGTATAGCAGCAGCGCCCACGGGTGCGGCCGGAGTCCGACGCGGGCGTACGTCTCCTCAGATGTCGAGGGCGTCCGCCTGTTCTCGGCGGATACGCTGAAGAGTGTGCCCCAGCTGTGAGCCTCATCCCCATCCACATTGAGAACAACCAGCGCTGCAGCCAAGGTCGGGGTATACAGGATATTCCCACCAATCAGCCTCACAACCAGTTGACACATAACACAGCCGTGACGGTGATGGGGGTCGCTGTATCCTGTCTCCTTATCGACTATTACACCACTGGTGTAAAAACCAGGGAATCACATGAATTCTCTGCAGAAAAGTGAAGGAACGATGAGCTTGTTTGAAGTGGATCAGTGGCTGGTAGACTCTTGAAAAGCGATGCCACACAGAAACATTCCCACAAACACTAAGGACCTATGAGACTGTCTAAAGGGAAGCCGGCGCCTTAGCTAACCAAATCGCACAGTTTTGCACTGGAAGTGACTTAAGTACACTTAAACGGTTGAGGGGGTAGAGAACGACATGTTCATCTGTCATGTCTGAAATGAATGTGTGCCCCACCTCCTAAAACAAAATGAAAAGGACAGAATACATATTCATAAAAAGACATTTTCCCCCACACGTGCCAGTAAAAATAAATGGGAAAAATTATTTTTTCCACAATCATTGTCTCGATAAAAGTGGCTTTTTTTCATAGTTTAATTGTAATTTATATCTGATTGTGCTCTAAAACGTGAAAAAGTGTGTGATCGTCATGGTGACATTTTTGGGAAATACGGTGGCGTTTTCTCAGATGTGTATCAACAATGTCAACTGCCATCATTTGCTAACCATTTGTTTGGGTGAAAGGGTATCGCTCTTTTTACATTAAAAACAAACTGAGAGGTTTATCTTCAAGTTGATTCCTTTTCTCTGCGTGTGTACATGACTCGCCAGCCAACCCTTATTCTCGCCCCTTACACCGCTAGAGAGAAGAGTTGAAATGTTGCCAAGCTCCGTGTGCGTGTGTTTGTGTGTGTGTTTGTGTGTGTGTGTGTGTGTGTGTGTGTGTGTGTGTACCCATCCTGTGGCCTTAGGCATGTTTGATTAGGAGTCGTGAAAAAAGATAGCACTGCTAGACAGAAAATAAACAGCATCCACTGTGCCTAGGCTGTCCCATTCATTTGGATCTGTGTGTGCCATTAACATGAATGCCAGTCTGCATTCTCACTACTAGGTTTTATAATGGTGATGAGGCTAACACCTGGGTCTTTACTGACTCCCTACAGTTTCCTCTTTTGGATCATTTCAGCACGTTATGTTGAGCTTTTGCATTAGTTTGTATTCTCGAGTGGATAAACTAAATTGTTTTCTCATTGACTATAATAGTTTTTTTGTGGTGGTTTTCCTGCCCGTAACACTTCTGCATTAATGTCTTATCCTCTGCGAAGGTGGTTGCATAGCAGGTGTTTTGCTTTTGCACTTGGGAAAGTATCATATTCCAGCGTTACGACATGACGCTACATCTGGATTCAATAGGTACAATGCAGGCCAGTGCACAGATAAGTCATCGCCCAGGAGATCCACGCCTGTCCAGTGCTAGTCACTGTTTCTCGTACTCCTGCGCCTGTTTAGCACCAAAGCCCTTTTGATGTGCAGAACTAGTCGTGACAAGGAGAACGCGGTTATCATGACTTTCTAACGGACCTTTGAAGTGTTCGCGTGTTCTCACTGTTTTCCAGTCCAAAACCGATTCTGTCCTCAACTCTACTAAGACAGGAAATGGGTCAGCACATAACGAGAGTTCCAACTGTTTTAGTCTGTTCTGAGCTAATCTTGTAGTAGGTCACAGGGTGGCCAAGTGGTTGGAAACACCATCGTTCAACCGGAGGACACAGATTCAAGCTCCAGGGTCGACGAGCATCTACCTCAGTGAAGTGTCCTTGAGCAAGAATCCCAACACGCTGCTGAACTCTGACCTCCCTGTGGAGGGAGACACGTGAGACAACAATGTCCCAATGGATTTCTATTAATTATGGGTTCGTGGGCATTCAGGACGTCCACGTCAGCTGCGGGAAGTGTTGCATCCATGTGCTATTTTGTTGGAAAATAGTGAAATTTCCAAACTAGGAAATACATGTTTTACTATACATACGAAAGCACAATAAAGTGAAATTTCCAAACTAGGAAATACATGTTTTACTCTGGTCGAATAAGTCTTGGAATTTAACTGCTTACAAACCATTGAAAGGCCCAACAAAAGAAATATTGATGTAGGCATGTGTTGAAATGTCTTTTGTTTTGTCCTTGGTGATCGGTGTGTGTGTGTGTGTGTGTGTACATGTCCCTGACTCACTGCCATAGCTTAGTGTGAAATGACAGCGACTTGCCAGCTCAGTGGGAGGTGGCAGAGAGTGGCTCTGCCTGTGATCCTAATAGAGGCCCAGATATTACAGTCTCACTTCCAGGCAGGAAACCTAACGCTGGGCCAATTAGTAATTTGGTATTTCATAAAAGCTGGCAGCTCGTGTCTGATGACAAACTGACAGAGAGCCTCTCTCCTCCGGGGGAACCCTTGGCTTGCAGCTAAAGTGCAGCACAACATGCACACAGAGGACTGCAAAGTTTCTCTTCCAAAACAAAGTGGCAAGTGTTGCGCAGATTGGGACCGCGTAACTCAATAGAAAACAAAAAATGACTTTGGATGCATCCTTCTCTTTGGCTGCAGATTCAGGTTTCACACACTGCCAAACTAGGGGGAAGCATATATCCAGTCGGCCATGTTTTCTGAGGCACGGCGCGTCGCTAAACAATGTTTTTATATGATCGATGAACTGTGAAGTCATCCATTGCCGGTTGAGAGGTCGTCGCTTTGCAGCTTTAAAACATTACTTCTCCATTAACGTTACACACGTAGCTTTGACGTGCAGCATGCAGCATGCAGTGCTTCTTCATCGCTGTGGGAACGGCCGTTCCTCTTCCAGCTCCCTGAAAGGTCATTATGAGATGGGAAAGCCCAGTTGACCCAAGGCAAAGTACATCATTTGTCTTTTAGCACCAGGAGGAGAACATACAGCTAACAAAGGAGGCTGCTGACCCCTGTTAGAACGCTTTGTGTTTTTTTTCTTCAACACATTATAGGAATTTTCATAGTGTATTTTTATTTTTTATTTTTTAATCATAAAAAAATACTGTACGCATTGCATTTTAAGACTATACATAATTCCAATAATGAATTATGAATCGGTCTAGGATTTCACACAACAATCTGTGTGCAAGATGGAGGGAATTTAATCATGGTTCATTTGCATACGGTAGGCTACTAGCGATTTTGTAATGATACAAAGCTGGTTGAAAATCATCAAAGTGGCCCTTTAAACATGAAGGACATATTTTCAAGAAATTGTCATGCTTGATATTAGCAGAGAAATAGTCCTACACACTGGTGATAGTGTCATGCTTGATATTAGCAGAGAAATAGGCCTACACACTGATGATAGTGCATGATGGAGCGCACCCTCTTTCCTCACCAGTCCCTCAGTAAGCATCTAGGGAACAGCAGCCAGAGAACCAGTCTCTCTGTCTTCTTTATTGCCTCTCTCTCTCTCTCTCTCTCTCTCTCTCTCTCTCTCTCTCTCTCTCTCTCTCTCTCTCTCTCTCTCTCTCTCTCTGTCCACCTTGACCATCTTTTCCCTTTCTCCTTCTGTCTTCCTCTTCTCCCTTACTACTGTCACATTTCTGTCTCCCTTCTTTCTCCCCTTTCTTTTCCTACTTCCTCCCTCATCGCCCAGCTTTCTCCCACCCCTCCATCCACCGCGTCTTTATTAATGTCAGCTGTTTACCTGGGCGGGCCAGCCTCTTGCCTTCGCCTGGCCGTGGTCCTTCCTAATAAATAATGGGAGGTGTCCGGAACTCATCACCACAGCAAATAGGCTGCTATATATGTGGTCCACTTCAGGTTGCTATATAATATGTGGTCCACTTCAGGTTGCTATATAATATGTGGTCCACTTCAGATATGGTAAATGACTGCATTTATAAAGCGCTTTTATCCAAAGCGCTTTACAATGTGCCTACATTCACCCATTCACACACCGAAAGCGACGCAGGGTGCTGGCACAGCCATCGGGAGCAATTCGGGGTTCAGTGTCTTGCCCAAGGACGCTTCGACATGTGGACTGGAGGAGCCGGGGATCGAGCCACCACGCGCTCTACCTCCTGAGCCACAGCCGCCCCATTATATAGATAGGTTACTATAATATGCGGTCCACTTCAGGTTGCTATATAATATGCGGTCCACTTCAGATAGGTTACTATATAATATGTGGTCCACTTCAGTTAGGTTGCTATATAATATGCGGTCCACTTCAGATAGGTTACTATATAATATGTGGTCCACTTCAGTTAGGCTGCTATATAATATGCCGTTCACTTCAAATAGATTGCTATATAATATGGGGTCCACTTCAGATAGGTTGCTATATAATATGTGGTCCACTTCAGATAGGTTGCTATAATATGCGGTCCACTTCAGATAGGTTGCTATATAATATGTGGTCCACTTCAGGTTGCTATATAATATGCGGTCCACTTCAGATAGGTTACTATATAATATGCGGTCCACTTCAGGTTGCTAATATGTGGTCCACTTCAGGTTGCTATATAATATGCGGTCTACTTCAGATAGGTTACTATATAATATGTGGTCCACTTCAGTTAGGCTGCTATATAATATGCCGTTCACTTCAAATAGATTGCTATATAATATGGGGTCCACTTCAGATAGGTTGCTATATAATATGTGGTCCACTTCAGATAGGTTGCTATAATATGCGGTCCACTTCAGATAGGTTGCTATATAATATGTGGTCCACATCAGGTTGCTATATAATATGCGGTCCACTTCAGATAGGTTACTATATAATATGCGGTCCACTTCAGGTTGCTAATATGTGGTCCACTTCAGGTTGCTATATAATATGCGGTCTACTTCAGATAGGTTGCTATATAATATGTGGTCCACTTCAGGTTGCTATATAATATGCGGTCCACTTCAGATAGGTTGCTATATAATATGTGGTCCACTTCAGGTTGCTATATAATATGCGGTTCACTTCAGATAGGTTACTATATAATATGCGGTCCACTTCAGGTTGCTAATATGTGGTCCACTTCAGGTTGCTATATACAGTAATATGCAGTTCACTTCAGATAGGTTACTATATAATATGTAGTCCACTTCAGGTTGCTAATATGTGGTCCACTTCAGGTTGCTATATAATATGCGGTCCACTTCAGATAGGTTACTATATAATATGTGGTCCACTTCAGTTAGGCTGCTATATAATATGCCGTTCACTTCAGATAGATTGCTATATAATATGGGGTCCACTTCAGATAGGTTGCTATATACCGTAATATGTGGTCCACTTCAGATAGGTTGCTATAATATGCGGTCCACTTCAGATAGGTTGCTATATAATATGTGGTCCACTTCAGGTTGCTATATAATATGCGGTCCACTTCAGATAGGTTACTATATAATATGCGGTCCACTTCAGGTTGCTAATATGTGGTCCACTTCAGGTTGCTATATAATATGCGGTCCACTTCAGATAGGTTGCTATATAATATGTGGTCCACTTCAGGTTG
>NC_139624.1:81022963-81027963 GCF_964638095.1 Poromitra crassiceps
CAGCTCCCCCTCCTCCTCCCCCCCCCCCACCTCAGACTCATTACACCCACCCGTACAGCCGGCCTCTGTGAGCAGCTCTCCTCATATAATATGATGGCCATCTGCTATGGCTGAGCCACGCTTCCCAGAAGCCCCGGGGCGAGATGTTTATCTATCCCTCTCAAACTCCTGTAAGGATGCAAAACATATCAGCGATCATCGCCGCCACAATTAGCACAGGTGCTGCTGCGCCGTAAAGTGATCAGGAGAAATGGGAGGAAACATAATTGAAGTGGATTAGAGCGGAGAGGTGGGAGGGGGAGGGGGGGAAATGAAATCAAGATTCTGGAGGTTTGGACCGCAGCCCTTCTCCAGCGTGCGTACGCGCTGCTGCTGCTGCTGTTGGAGACTCGCTGTGCTGTGATTAACATTGGTGCAGTGGTGAACGTCTTGGCAAGGAGTTTGGGTTTTTAACAGCTGTCTCGTTGTTTTTCCTATCCCCACTTCTCCTATGAATGTGGTCCAGTCAGGTTGAAATATATAGAGTTGGTACGTGTGATTATGCATCATATAAGCAACACGAGGCTTTTATACATGAACTGAATATATTCTTCAGTTTCACCCGAGGTGCTTGTACTGCATTATGTGTGTGTGTGTGTGTGTGTGTGTGCCTGTGTGCCTGTGTGTGTGTGTGTGCGTGCGTGCGTGCGTGCGTGTGTGTGTGTGTGTGTGTGTGTTTGTGTGTGTGTTCCAGTAAAAAGTAAAAAACACATGACAAACCAAACCTGCTATTTGCACTGTCAGCATCTAACAACACAGCAGCAAACACACATGTAGGCTACACACACAAATGCATGCCGATACATACACATACACGCACTCACATTCTCAGACACACACACACACACACACACACACACACACACACACACACACACACACACACACACACTGTTCCTGTGAAGACTTCAGTAGCTCGAGCAGGGCCGGAATATTCCGCGGCAGTCACTCATGAAGAGAAATTCTTAATAATAAATATCCAGCCCAATAATGAATGTGCTGCCGGCTGCAGTTGTCTTGGGGGCATAATATCTAATTTCCTCCCAATGTTTCATATCCCGACTCCTGCATGTCGACACAGTCCATCATTACACCCCAATGCAGGTTCCTATCACTTTTATTTATTTTCCAAATCAATATATAAATCAGAGCCTGGACCCTGCTTACAGATGAGATCCAATAAATTACAGAGTGCCGGACAAATGCGGAATGTTAACCGCGCGTACCGGGAGAGGAGATTCCCATGGGTGCCGCCTGCTTTGCGCTGTGCGAGAAGAAAATCTACTAAATCGTCATATTAAATCACCGCTAACTTGAATATTACTCTGCTGTTTTTAATACAAGGGGAAAACTCATCTCTGTTACGGTTCAAGGCCTTATCTGAACAGGTTTTATGGGATTCCCTGAGGTGATTTAGCTACTTTATTAAAACAGTTCCTAAAATGTGCTATTTGTACAAAAATGTTTGCAGCCTATAGTGGAAAGGGATGCTATAAGAAAGTTAGTGAATGGACGGTATAAGAAAGTTAGTGACTTGGGCGTCTGTGTAGTGCAGCGGTAGATTCCCTGCCTACCAACACGAGAGTCGCAGGTTCGAGCCCCCCGTGTTACCTCCAGCTTGATTGGCATCCATACAGGCACAATTGGCCATGTCGGTGGGTGGGAAGCCGGATTAAGGGTATGTTTCCTGATTGCTGCACTAGTGCCTCCTCTGGTCGGTCGGGGCACCTGTTCGAGGGGGGTGGGGAACTGGAGGGAATAGCGTGATCCTCCCACATGCTATGTCCTGCAGATAAAACCTCCACGCTGTCATGTGAAATGAAGTGGCTGGCGACTACACATGTATCGGAGGGATAAGCATGTGCTCGTCTACAACTCTCCCCAGATCGGCAGAGGGGGTGGAGCCATGACCGGGATGGCAGGGAGAATTGGCCAAGTACAATTGGGCAGAAAACTTAGTCGTAACAGAAATGCCCACGCAGCAGTTTTGCTCTGAAATGTCCCTAAGCGTTCAGTGTGTCAAATCCATTTTGCATCCCTCCCTACCAGGCATTTGTTTTAATTCAACCGGGGGATGCACAATGGAGCAACGGAGCCCCGGTGATCCTCCCCGCACCGGTCACAGTACGTGAGTCACCTCCCTTCTATTCCAAGCTCAGCCGTGTGGAAAAACTGGAGGCTTAGTGGAAGGAGAGGGGGAAGAAAACGGGGGCAAGAGGAGAGAAAAAGCAGGTGAACTAGAGCATGGAGAACGGGGGAGGAGGGTCGCCACGCCAGCCTCCGGAACCCGCGGCTGCCATGTTGAATCCTCACTGCGGAGTCACGCAGGAGCAGGGGGCCAGCCAGTCAGCCCGGGCAGAGACCCATAACATGAAGGGGTGGACTCAGAGGGCACACACACACACACACACACACACACACACACACTCACAGAGCGATACCTGGGCATGGCTATCATGGCTATCAGCGGGGAATATGCTACCATCAGGCCCCATAACGTCAGGGCGCACCTTGCTGCTGACTCCACATGACGTGCATATGTGCGGAGGCAGCGTGAGGCGATGCCGGGCAGCAGCACGGCTTTGAGGGAGATTCCCACTGACATGGGGTCCGGTGGGGGGAGAGGCGAACAGAGGAGAGAGCCACACTGCAAGGTACAACCTCTGTACTGCATGGTACAAACAGAGAGGAGGAGAGGCAGGCGAGGAGTGATGCAGTCCCAAGGAGAGAGAGGGTAAAGAGGTGTTAGCTTGTGTCAGCTGTGCTATGCTAATACGCTAACTAGCAACCTACATTAGTAGCAAGTGCAATGTCTTGAGCTGAAGGTCAAACACAGTATGGGTTAGTATTTGTATAGCCCTCTCAAATGGCTTCACAATGCCCACATAACTAGTAACAGTGAATCCACACAGCGTCCTCACTGGGCCAATCAAATTCGCACTGCTTAATTTGGAAATTATTCTCTTCATGACCATGTGTTTTTTTCTTCTCGTCTTTTGGATATATTTCCATAAACCCTTGAGAATCCACCAATGACAATTTAAAGTGGTTCATATTTTGCCATTTTATTTTAGCATTCATTTCATCATGCCCAATTATTTCATAGTTTGGTCAGGAGTTATTTAGGTGGCTAAAACGTCAAAATTGTCAAAAAACAAAGATTGCATTAGTTTTTGCTTGATGGGATTTAAAACTTTAAAAGTATTTAAAATTTACTCTCAAGGCAAATGGAAACTTGAAAGTCCAAGCTCAAGATAAATGCCACAATTAGAGAAGGCGAAAGGAATTTCTGATCAACCATCGCAAGACAGAGCACCACACCTCAAACCATGTGACGGATTTGAACAATTACATATCTTTTAACGCAACACTGGGAAACAAGATCTCATTTAAAAACAATAGCCAAGCAGAAGGCAGTTGTTTCTAATATGGGGGATATATAAAGAATAAATAATCCAGTTGTCTGCGGCGCCGTACGCAAAGCAATTTAACGCATCAGTGGCGGTCGCCTATTAATTTCCTGTAGAAGGAGAGCGGGGGGAGCCTGGGAGCACTGATTGGAGGGACAACACAGCCGCACCATGTATCACTTCAGAGCCAAACAAGACACGCGCACGGCCAAACACACACACACACACACACACACACACACACACACAAACACACACACACACATACACACACACACGCATATACAAAGGCACACAAGCACACATATGCCTCATCATTTTAGTCATGCCAATGTTTCCCACAATGTCAGTGGCTGTATGGGAGCGCGGTGGCACTACTGTATGTCTAATGATAGTGAATTATATATACTACTATATATATATATATATATACTATATGTCTAATGATTGTGAATGAATAAGAAAGACTTAGAGATGGAGGGCCATATGTGACTCCTGTCCTTAGGGCGTTGCATCAGTAATAGCGCCCCCGCAGGCAGGCGGCCCTAGCTTCTCCTATGCGCTCCCCTGGAAATCCCAGTGCGTTGTAATTAGGTAGCGAGCATCTGACCCCTCCCCTTCTTCCCAAATAACTGAAGAGGGTGTGGCAGCGCCAATATCTCTGGCGCCGCTCCAAACAACAACACCTCTCTCACCACGGGAAGGGAGAGAGAGGGGGGGCGGGGGGGGGGGGACTGTGGCACTCTAAAGGGGGGAGACCCTGGCACTATAAATCCAGAGGTATTTGGATGTGGGCCACCATCAGTCCCAAGTGACTGCTGCTGTAGTGACAATGAGCATCCGGGGGCGCAGGCAGGAAACCCCCAAAACATGACCTTAAACATGACAGGTGCTGAACTCTGCTCTGAGGCTCCACCCCGAGAGGAACGGCTTGGAAAATTCTGCTCTAATTCGCTATAGCCGCCATTAAGCTGAAGGAACGGCCTATATAGACATGAGACATTCATATACAGTCTGCAGTCTGATACTGCAGTGATGGAGGATAAACACAGGATACTTGATACCTAAGGACTGCAATGGTGGCAGAAACCATTCTTATGGATAAAGAATGAATTTGGGGGACATATGTCAGCAGTGGAGCGTTACACACTGCACTACTGTTGTGGCTTCTGTGAAACGTATGTGTGAAAGTTATGTGTGAAATCAAATGTATACTTGGCAGCACAGCACTCTTAGTATAAGAACTAACTATATTTAGCAGCTTAACACAAATCTATAAAAGAGTGATTGTATTTATTGCTTGTAAACAGGTGTATTTAGATACACTTTGAATTACAACACGGTGACACAATCTATAATTTAGACACTTTTAGAGTACACACAGAGTGCCCATGACTGATATATTTGAGAAATTCTTGTTTGGGGGTTTATAAAATATAAACTGCTGCTGCCACCACCACCACCACCACCACCACCACCACCATCATCATCATCATCATCATCATCATCATCATATAAAATTGAGTAAGTGGGCTCTGTCCGTCTTTCTGT
>NC_139624.1:81032963-81042963 GCF_964638095.1 Poromitra crassiceps
ACACACACACACACACACACACACACACACACACACACACACACACACACACAGTCTCTTTCCCTCACTCTCTCTCCATAATCATGTGTATCTGAGCCCAGCAATTACTTAATATGATATATTAACATATTCCTGGCAGGAACGGCAGGAGGAGGGCGCTCGTAGGAGACAAATTATCCAAATTAATTTCTAATTTAAAATCCTATGCCTTTTATTATGGTGCTAAGCTGTGGGCGCCCCTTGGTACCAGAGAGAGAGGGAGGAAGAGAGAATAGAGGTGGAGAGAGAGAGAGAGGAGAGTGAAGTCAAGGATGGAAGGATGGATGGACTGATAGAAGCTGGTTTTTGCCCACAAACCAAATGAATAAACAGAGGAGGATATGAAGACACAGGAAGGATTTAACTGTACATGGCCGCCTGAACTCAGCCCAGACTAATTCCACCATGAGAGAACACCCCCAGAGAGCAAGAGGAGAAAAGCAAAATGAGTCCAAAGTTTGAGGCACACTTGGCTCTCCCCTTTGCCCTAATTAGCGGCCTCACATCCCTGCTCCGGCTGAGAAGGAGGAGAAGCAGCGGCCAGGTCCATAGGTCAATCTCTGAGAAATTGTTAGCAATCTGCATACAGTAGCTCTGGGCGCTCATGGGAAACGTAGGCCCGTGAGCGTGTCCGCCCGGAATGCTGCTGAGGTACTTCAGAAGCTCAAAATGACCAATTAGGCTTTTTTCTTTCTGCCAGAGTCCTGATGGGCTGCGAGCGGACAGCATCCTCTGTTCATCATTCATGGCTATTAACTGAAGATTAGCAGCATCTCATCTTTTCAAGGGCTTAGCACAGCTACAAACACTTCAATGATTCATTGAATCGCAGGGCAAGAATTGTAATTACTGCGCTCATTTGACCTCAGAAAATGACTCAGAGTAAAGTGTAAAACTGGTCAACATGGATTATTGTGTTACATATGGGTCAATTATAGGATGTACTGTAGTATTCTTTGATTTTATATGAATACCGGTAAAACGACTAAAACTACAATATTGTCCCACTCCCGACTCATCCTTCCTTAGCCATCATAGGAATCTCCCGATGTACATTTATCCTTCATATCAGCAGCCTACAACAGCCTGGAGTTCATTCACAAATGTTGTAAATAATTTAAACAGGAGCAGAAGCTTTGAATGATATAAGTTGGTGTCCACCCGCTATGCCGACCACCCGCAATGCCGACCTTAGGTTTAGGCGTGGGGGGTGGGAGAGGTTAGGTTTTGGGTTAGGGTCTGGGGGAGGTTAGGTTTAGGCATGGGGGGAGGTTAGGTTTGGAGTGGGGGCTGGGAGAGGTTAGCTCCAGCCGGTCCACCGACACGCTGCACGCCGCCTCACTCATGAGCTGGTTCTGCTTGTGGGCTATCGGCATTGCGGCCTGTCGGCACTGCGGCCTGTCGGCACATAGACCGATAAGTTTCCACCTGAAATCATTCACCAAAGCTGATGTTTATGTTATAAATATCCCCATTATTGACCAAAATATCACACGGAAATGTATCATTTCAAGATTGCAGTATTGCAATAAATCTCATCTCTCAAACTGTTTGAAACACCATTCCCTGCACCTTCTGATCACCACAAAAGTAAACAGAAAAAGGACATGACAGATGCAGCTATCTCTGCTATACAGTAGAACACAGGCCCTCCTGCTGTATGTAAATAGCGAGTGTATCAGTCATTATATTCCTTGTTAAGCTATTATCCACTAACGCAGCACGCGTCACGCATGGACTTGTAACTGCGTGTTTAATCACCAATCTACCCAGGAGCCTACAGCTTGTTTCAGCTAATATCAAATAATAGCATAGTACACCGTATAATGAACAAACACCCACCACCTCACACAAAGACACACACACACACACACACACACACACACACACACACACACACACACACACACACACGCACACAACCTCACTCCTGCTTCCTCCGAACACACAGCAACACGGACATGTGTCTTCTATTTCCGCTCTCGGGGACGACGAGCTTCTTTGGCGCTTGTGTTTTTCGGCGGGGTGTCGCTGAGACTATGGGTGCCGCCACGCTGGCTCGTGGGGAGAGAGGCACGGCGCTGTAATTAAGGGTGGAGGGAGGAGGATGTTCGTTAGATGTAGTGTCCTCATTAGTGTAACTTCCACCCCGGAGGTGCTGCCGAGCAAACGGACACCTAATGAGACGCATATTGTAACAAAGATGAAGGGGGGGTGGGGGTGGGGGGGTTTGGACCGCCCAAGCGCACGCCTGGGCTTTTGAATTGGGGGGGGGGGGGGGGGGGGGGTGCGCATCGACTTATGAGACTTTTTTTGTACTCTATTATGCCCCGAGAAGTTTCAAGATGTATACGGTATTTTCGGTATTTCTACGGTATTGTTCTGTGGATGGATTTTAGCCGACAGCCTCCAACTGCACTGTTGTGTCCCTCCGAGGAACCATTTGCTTCAGTTACATTGGGGATGCAAAATGGCACACATGAATGCAATCCAAACATACATTATGGCACTTTTCTTCAAGTACAGGACTTGTGCCATATTTGAATGTAGCCTACATAGTATCAGTTGTGAGATGCTTACATGGTTGCAGTGTGAGATGAAAGAGCAAAATAAACTATTCTATTCTGTCAACTATCATTCTCTCCTTCTCTTCCCCTCTACTCGGCTTCAGATATGGTGAGGGTTGAATTTGTATGCTAGGCTAGGCTACAAATCATAGCTACATACTGTAAGCAGCCAGACAGCCTTACAGACACTGTAGGGGCTCACCTGCCCTGTGGCTAAAGACGACTGTAGCTACTGTATCCTGCGCACACGCACACACGCACGCACACGCGCACACACACACACACACACACACACACACACACACACACACACACACACACACACACACACAAACACACACACATGCACACACACAAACTATCTCGCAGCATGCTCCTCGCCACAAGTACTGTACAGGTAATCTCACTTAATCATCTCAGAGGTCACCACAAAGCGAGGCGGGGCGATAATTGCTGTGCTGAGCAGCAAAAAGTGAAGGATTGCACGGTGAGAGAGGGAGGGAGGGAGAGGTGGAGGGGTAGAGATGAAGAAAGAGAGAGAGAGAGAGAGAGAGAGAGAGAGATGGAATGAAAAACAGAGAGAGTGAGAGAAGCTATAGTGCTCGAGGGCAGATTCAGAGACAAAAGCATACTGGTGCTGCAAGGACAATCACAGACCCTGGCGCTCAGACACGAGCCCCTCGCCTGTCTCTTTAATGGACGCCATTTAAAACCTGTGTTTGTTAGCGGTCTTAATTTCTTTGTTTGTGTCTTCCGTTTGAGTCGAGATGTTTTCATAAGACCCTTGGGACGTTGTTTTTTAATCTCACCTGCACATTCACTTATTTAGCTAATTCTGCCATGTTTGATCTTTCTTCTTTTTTTAATTCACAAGTGCAAATAAATGAACTCAGATTAATAAGAGATGGTGAGCTAATGTGATATTTAGAACTAGTCAGAATGAAAATGGCAGTGAGAGAGCAAGAGAGAGGCAGTGTCTGTCCCCTCGGGGCTGGCACACGGCTGGCCTCCCTGCCTCCCTGGGCCGGTGATAGCCAGCCAAACAGGTACGCTGGTGATGATTTAAGGCCATAATAACCTCGACTTTGGCGGAAGGATGATGTCTCTCCTGTGGCTGCTGACGCTTAATGAATGAAACATCAGTAAACACATGATTAGAGAGCTGTCCTCCCCATCACGGGCACACACACACACACACACACACACACACACACACACACACACACACACACACACACACACACACACACACACACAGACACACACACACACACACACACACACACACACACACACACACACACACACACACACACACACACACATGTACACACACACACACACACACACACACACACACACACACACACACACACACACACACACACACACACACACACACACACACACTCCAATCCCTCTTGTCACTCTCACACTCCAATTCTTTCATTCCTGCTCAACACTTTTGAATAAAAGATGAAAAAGAGAGAGAGAGGGGACCTCAGGAGGCAAATATGTATGTTTGTGTGTGTTTGTGTGCATGTGTGTGTGTGTGTGTGTGTGTGTGTGTGTGTGTGTGTGTGTGTGTGTGTGTGTGTGTGTGTGTGTGCAATGTGTGCCTGCATGCGTGCGTGTGTATCTGTGTGACTTCTTGTGGGTGTGTTGCCACATGACCAAATGATATGTGTACAGCAATGTGCACCACAGATTTGCACAATCCATACAGAGTGGTTTTATATGTGATGAGAGAAAGCCCTCCAGATGTGAGGTGATATGCCCTGTGACAGATATGCCCTGTCACCACCTGCTGCCACTGGAGCTCAGGCAGGGCCTGCAGGAGCAGCACATCACATACAGGATCACATCACAATACTGCAAGTGCAAGAAAATGATAACTGTAATCTGGTGTCTCGCGGTAATACATGACTCTTTCAATGAAACACTAAATGAATGTAAAAGGCATTGCAAGATCATTTGATATAACTTTGAATGCTTGCTTAATGCTGATAGCTGATGATGGCAATAACTTTTCTCAAAGTGCAGTGTGGAAAAAAGACTGCATTGTCCCTTTAAAGTCCCGAACAAGCCGTTCTCATTCCCAACTCGTCCTATTGACTCTGTCAAGTCCCTTGGCGTGGCTGTAACGTCGCTAAAGGTACCCTTCTGCAATAAGTCATGCAGTAACAGGATGCACCACCGGGTGTTCCATAGACTCCATGCCTCTCATGGGCAGTATTGGACACCTGCAACTTTCTCTCTTGGACCACACGCAGTCTCGCATACTTTTTCTGCATTCGGCTTTGATGCATTTCTTTGCTTGAGCCGATGACATCACAATTACTTGAGTGACATCACTGATGAGTGATATCATCAGTGATTTATGACATCACTGATGATGTCACAATGTCTATGACATCTTCACTGTCTGTCACAAATCACTTACTGGCACAGAGCATCATCAGTGATGTCTTAAAGCCTCGAAATCTGATGACATAATTTACTGCTTACATTACATCACAATTTCTCGAGTGACATCACTGATGACATCATAATTGCCCTATGCGTAAGTGATTTGCAACAAACACAAGGCTCTTTCACACCGGCCATGAAAGCCGAAAAATGCACGGAAAATAGGATTAGCGCCTCCGATGTGAAAGTCGTGAATGCGCTTTGGTGGACAATTGTTTTACGCCTTTTGTCCCGCGACGGGAGGTAGTAACAGCGCCGGGTTACCTGGCAACCCGCCTCCACTTGAAAGGTCGTCGCAGCGAGCCGGAAAAGATGCGAATGGTCTGCTCATTCATAAAAAAATGACAGGGGAAATCACCTCATGTGATCAAGAAAGTGCAGTAGTGAAAGTAAAAAAAGTAGCCTATACAATCATGACTGCAGGGACGCCAGGAGGAATGCTCCGTGCGGTTAGGCTTTATGCTCAAACAATGTTGACATTAGTTAACGTTAAGTAGTCATGTGCATTTATAGCCTATACTATTCCCCCGACGAACGTTATGCAGACTGCAGCTGTTTGATATGCGGGCGGTCGTGTATCGTTCCAATTTTAGTAGGACACCATATCCATCTTCCCGCCCACCATGCGAGTGCACCTATCCTCCCTGCTCAGCGGACTAGGAGGGAAGTCTTGTTGAATGAATTCGTTCATCATACAGTAACCTAGGCTACACTAACCTATGAAAATATTCATTTGGGCTAGGAGGAGCAGGAAATCCCTCCGCTCGCCTTTCAATGCGGGAGCGGGGGATTTCACCTGAAAGTACAGAGCAGCACGGTAATGTGGCCGTGCTGCTTGGCTCGTGTGAAAGCAATTTCTGTGGCAAGGCGGCTGCCTTTACGGGACTCCTAAACGGCAACTTTTGCGCGATCTGTGTATGAAAGAGCCTACTGATGATATCATAGACATTGTGACATCATCAGTGATGTCATGAATCACCTATGTTGACACCATTTTGTTGAATAGGAGGAGCTTAGAGGAAAGATCAAGAAACATTATGATCAGCCAAAATGGGAAATTTTGCAAGCCTCTTTAAAAAACAAGGCCAGGTCGAAACCTGGCATAGCCTCGGTGCATGGTATCGTCACCCATTTTTTCCAAAGGTGGGTTGTATCATTTTAGATAGTTATTGTCATGCTAATGCCTGTGCAAGTGGTCATTTTTCTGATCAGTTTGTTTTTAAGTAGTTATTTGACATATAAAAAGGGATGATTGACAGCTGTGGCAGCCAGTCTCAAGCCGTCATTGGCTGGACAGGCTCTTCACCTTATAGATCTATTTTACATAGAGAAGACACTGCTTGGTAAAACCATGGGTAAAACAAAAGGAAGACACTGCTTGATCTGTCTACCAGACTGTATATCGATGGACCGCAATAAAAAGGACATTGTTTTGAGAAAGGTGTGCGAAGTTGGTTGGGGACTGAAGTAAGTTCAGAAAATAATGTGTTTTATTAGTTACTCCAGCTACGTTATCGTTTATTTTAATACACAATGGTTTTAATGGAAGCAGACTACAGTAGCATTAACCGCTTGTCTGTTTTGCCGGTTTTTGTCGGCTTCATATTACTATAACTTAACAACCGATAATGATAGCTGGAATAACACAATAATAGACACATATTTTCAGAACTTACCAGGTTTTCCAACTGCCTGCATATGCCAGGAAATGTGTTTTATAATGTTAACTCCCGGGTCTAACCATAACATGGGGCCTACACAAGTGTACACAACAACCAGCCATTAGCTAATCGCTAACGCGTTAGCGTTAGCTTACAGACACTGGAGGTTTTATTTTTGGTATTAAAGCAATAAACGTTTTTATATAGATATCTCAGGGAAGTGCTTTGACTGTGGGGTTGTTCGTTCAATCTTCACAAGCTCCTCTCTTAGCTGTTGTAAGGATATACAGAGAAGAGACCAGGCAGGCTGGCTAACATTGTGTAAAACAGAAGGAAGACACTGCTTTATCTGTCTACCAGAATGTATATCGATGGACCGCAATAAAAAAGGACATTGTTTTGAGAAAGGTGCACGAGGAAGTAACGTTGGTTGGGGAGTGAAGTAGTAAGTTCAGAAAATATGTGTTTTAGTAGTTACTCCAGCTACGTTATCGGGTATTTTAATACATCAATGGTTTTAACGGTGTCGTCGAGCTAGCATTAGCTGGCTTAGCTTCATTCTTTAATGTCGGCATAACATTACCAACAATCTAACAACCGATAACGATAGCTGGAATAACAGACACATATTTTCAGAACTTACCAGGTTGTCCAACTGCCTGCATATGCCAGGAAATGTGTTTTCTAACGTTACAACTCCCGGGTCTAAAATGAGCCTACACAATACCAGCCATTAGCTAATAGCTAACGGGTTAGCCAGCCTGTCGCAAACAGACACTAGAGGTTTTATTGGGGTGAACCACGAGGAGAGTATTTAGCCTATATATCTCTGGGAAGTGCTTTTACGGGATGTTAGCAAGCTCCTCTCCTCGTAGCTGTTAGGATACAGAAGAGACAGGCAGCTGGATAACGTTAACGTTAGTTAGACAAACGACCCGACTGAGAGAGAGCAGCACTAGGCTGCCCAGTCAGTAAACGTTACAACGTAGCCAAAGGTTCAGTTCGATTTCACCTGTTAAACCAACATTTGTTACAAAATGAATTAAATCATAATGTTAACCAAATGCTACGGAAACATTAGCTAACCAACAGAGCTGCAAAGATCAGTTCATAGGATAATAATGTCCCCCTGTATGACGGTTTGTTACCGAGAGCACCTCGGAGTCTGGCTGCTAGGAGCAATCTCCGACAACGAAATTCATTATTCGGATGAGTCTCGCAAAGTTACACACAAAGTTTGTGCATAAATTTCCACTGCCAGATTGGAGGAGTCTTTCGTCATTTTCTAATGTTACTTCTCTTCAGTGCAATACGTTTTGATAACGACCTGCTGTACAGCGACTTCGCTCAGTCAACTAACGTGTTGTTAACGTTAGTTAGAGGAGAAAGATAGCTGGTGTTAGCTAGCTAATTAGCCATGTTAGCTGCCTCAGTAGGTAACGTTAGCCTATAGAGAGTATTTATCTGATGTTTATGTTAGCTACTCCTCAAACCTGCGGCTGCGGGTGGAAATGGTTTATGCGATGTTGAAGCAAGACAACGTTTTAATGTACCTTGAATTTGACAAATTACGACGGGTCGTGCTCACGCAGATCTAAGCCCTGGCCATCCTAGGCTCAACGCGAGACTCATCAGTCATTCGGATGAGTCTCGCGTTGAGGCTATGGCCATCTGTGTTTTTACAATAGCCGAAATATTCCCATACAGCCAACGTTTTTAGATGGGGGAAAGTTCAGGGGGGTCCTTGCGTTCTCCTGCTTTATCACACACACGGTTGTAAACACACAGGAACAGCTCCTCACAGCTCCTCTCTACTGTGCGTCTAGGTAGGCATGCAGCAAGGGGAAGGGGCCGCGTAAGCTGCACTCTGCAAAGTGACCTGGGCACGTTGTTTTGGGGAAACAGCTGATACCGTGAGGAAGGTATGACGGCAAATCTTAGTGGGGCGGCGGGGCCCTCTAGTGGCCGGCCCATTGTCTCTTCTAAAGCCGTGCATAATATGTCTTGGCGACATGCGGGAACGTAACGCCCCTGGTGCATTACCAGCACCGCCAAAAATCTGTTTGGAAATAAAGAGATGAAGATCTTGATGTTAACATTGGACACTGATGGAAAGACCACCATCCTGTACAAAATGGAGCAAGTGCGCAATCTCTGTCTCTCTGTCTGTTCTCTGTTTCAATTTCTCTCCCACTGATGATGTCATAGGCATTGTGACATCACTGATGATGTCATAGGCATTGTGACATCAGTGATGTCATGAGAGCAATTGTGATGTCCTCAGTGATGCGAAGTTGTGACATCATCAGTGATGTCATAAGAGCATATGCTGATGTCATATGCTCTTGGGTTTGTTTTCATTCCATGGGTCATCAGTAGACATGAGGGATTATGCTGATTATCAATAGCAGCTAAATGAAAGAAGAAATACATGACTGATCCATGGTTTTTGCAGGATCTTGATGACAATATGCATTTGCTTGAATGTGTTTTGCTTTCTCTATTAGGATGTGCTGTACCCATTATGGTAGGTCCTTACTATGGCACGTTTACACACAAGTATACAGTACATGCCCCCCCCCCCCCCCCCCCACACACACACACACACACACACACACACACACACACACACTCACACATACACAAACACAGAGGCACCTCCACAGCAGACCCGACTAACTGCAACCTGGCTCAGCGTGCAACAAGGTCGGTAGAAACAGCAGTTTACTGTCACCAAGGGGAAATGCCAGAGTGATATCGTTGGCTAACAACACTAAATAGGACAACGGCAAGTCAGAGGGGACACAACTAGAGGAAGTGCTCACTCACCTATTTCTAATCATGGATGTGTCTTTGGCAGAGACAGAGGGACACGCAAGGACACACAAACAGGCCAGACCTATCTTTGACTCAGGAAGGGACGACAAAAACAAACAAGGGCACCGAGAAGGGAGATTTGCATCCCAGACTTTGATATACAAGAAATACTATTTTGCAGTGCGTACTTTGAAGTCAGTATTTTTAATTTGACATAAGCATGTTTTGACTGAAGCATGTCACTTTTCTTCACTGCTTTTTAAATTGTATGCTTTTTGTAGGCTGGCCATATGCATTGCATCAGAAATCATCATAAAATGCCTGCATCAATCTGGGGTGAGGTGATTTAAGTTAACTTAGTTTAATGTTGAGTGCTACAGTTTATGATATAGCTAAGCTAGTATACATTGCCCCACTAAGAAAAGATGACATAGAGGAGACACAAGT
>NC_139624.1:81050463-81052963 GCF_964638095.1 Poromitra crassiceps
ACACTAATCTTCTCTCTCTCTCTCCCTCTTTCTCTCTCTCTCACACACACACACACACACGCGCGCATGCACGCACGCACGCACGCATGCATGCACGCATGCACGCACACACACACACACACACACACACACACACACACACACACACACACACACACACACACACACACACACACACATCCATAAAGTGCACAGTGAGTTTCATTCTGCGAGCATAAACACCATTATGGGTACTCCCCCAACAACTGCAGCTTGGGATCAGCTTCACAGTAAATTAGCTACAATTAGACATCGACAAGACCGTCCCCCTAATGCCATTAAATGCCCACCCAATCATATCTGAGTTAGTACAGTCCACTGGATCATTTCTCAAATCAATGCTCTCACTAAGTGCTGGGTAAAAAGGCCTCCTATGCCTGATCAGCTGGATGTGGACAATTAGATTGGAGTTAGGGGACAGCCTTGATTAGCGCTTGGCTCCGGGGCAATGCGAGCCATTTATTATGCAGCGCTGCGCCGCACTAGCTAGCGTGCTATATAGCGTGACAGAAGCTACTTGTATGAAGCTCACGGCATGCAGGTTAAATGTTTTTTATTCAAACCACTGTGCCTTTAACAACCTCCCTACAGTGCTTTTCTTTCAATTTCAACGACCAACCGTTGATAGTTCAGCCATGTGAACATGGAGAGAGAGGATTGGACATCAGATTCAACGACCAAGAATGCAGCAAAAAGATAATTTATTAATTTTTTGAGTATAATGATATTTTAGAGATTTTCACATAACAAAAAGAGGATTGAGACACAGTTCAGTTGGCGCTTACATAAGTGTGTAGCAAATCTGTATTGTTTTTTTACAATTAATGTTGATTGAGTTTTGATTCAGAAAACAATGCACAGACAGAAACAACAATAGTGGGGGGGGGGGGGGGGGGGCGCAAAGGGGGTTTGGGGGTGACTAAATAAAAAAAAACAGAACATCTCAGCTCACAAACTCACACATTCAAACAGGCAAATAACTCAGGTATTACATAAAAATAAATAGTTATAGCAGGTATCGCACAGGCCCATAACCTCTTGTAAGAATAGTAGATATAATTAATTCATTTTAATATTGCGGTAAAGATATATCGATGCAGATGGTTCAATTTGCGAAGAGTTGAATGATGACATCCCTCTTGTTAGCACACTATAAAATACACTCCTCATATTTCTTTAAAGAAGAAATGGGAAATGATTGTAAGGCATTACCATCAGCCTTGTCAAATCCCAGAATTTATTGAGCCATATTTTGAGTCTAACTTTTAGTGGAAGATAAGCCGCCCTTCCCCCCAACTTCTATAACCCACATAACTCAAAACACGGGTCATTTTTACTTGAGTGTTAACAAAGATGGTCAGTGTTAACAAAGATTATCAGTGTTAACAAAGATTATCAGTGTTAACAAAGATTATCAGTGTTAACAAAGATTATCAGTGTTAACAAAGATGGTCAGTATTAATAAAGATGATCAGTGTTGACAAAGATGATCAGTGTTAACAAAGATGGTCAGTGTTGACAAAGCCTTATGGCCTCATCATGAAAGCAGACAGGGTGGAACAGCAGTATTTCAAGGGAGCCTGTCACACTTAAGCCTTGGCCACACTGATCCGTGGTGTCTGTCCGTGTGCGTTCATTTCTCTGTTCACTTCCATTCATTTTCAATGACAGCTGTCCGACTGTCCGTGGAGTACTCAGAATCGTACGTATCCAGAAAATTTGCATACGTTTTGATGGACAGAAAGTTGAAGAGGGATGAACTTTTTCTGGATGGACGTATTGGATGGTCGGATGGTCAGATAGTCACTGTCCGTTTAACCAATCAGAGTCGAGGTCTCGAGAGGAGGCGTTCCGAGATTTGTTTCAACTTTTCAAAGAAGATGGCGGCCGAGGAGGTGAAGGAGGCTATAATTAATGCTGTGTACACCATCCCGCTGTTGTACAACGTGATAGTCAGTGTCACCGTCTGATTTCACCATCTAATCTGGTCATTCGGTGGCATTTTATTGCCACATAAGTAACGTAGCGCACAGAGCTAACAGCTAGCTGATGCCAGCTTTCTTCTTCTCTCGGTTTATAGGCGGGTCGCTGACACCTTCAAGGTGCTTACCGCCACCTGCTGTACAAGTAGGTTACTTGTACATGCAACGGACATAGATCTATCCGTCTATCCGTTCTGTCCATTTTCTGACGGATCAGTGTGGCCAAGGCCTTAGAGGGCCTTTACATTGCAAGCAGCCAGCAGATGTAGGGAACATAGTGGCCTTACAGTATGTGGCCCTTGACTGACTTTGAACACATGAGGATGTGAACAAAGAGCTCTCTGCCTTGGCCTGCTGCAGGTGAGGAGGGCTGCTCTGTTGGTTAACCTGCTATTTACCTGTTATACTTGCATTGTCATTTGTTTATGTTGGATCTGTCAATGTTCCAAAAAGATGCAAGTGAAAATATAGGATGACAT